>NW_026947783.1:0-182035 GCF_034190915.1 Cavia porcellus
GTAGGAGTGAGAAAAACATCACGGGGTGGTGCGCATTGTATGGGTGTGTGTTACATGAGATTCTCTAGTAGGAGTGAGAAAAACATGACGGGGTGGTGCGCATTGTATGGGTGTGTGTTACATTACATTCACTAGTAGGAGTGAGAAAAACATCACGGGGTGGTGCGCATTGTATGGGTGTGTGTTACATTAGATTCACTAGTAGGAGTGAGAAAATCATCACGGGGTGGTGCGCATTGTATGGGTGTGTGTTACATTACATTCACTAGTAGGAGTGAGAAAAACATCACGGGGTGGTGCGCATTGTATGGGTCTGTGTTACATTACATTCACTAGTAGGAGTGAGAAAATCATCACGGTGTGGTGCGCATTGTATGGGTGTGTGTTACATTACATTCACTAGTAGGAGTGAGAAAAACATCACGGGGTGGTGCGCATTGTATGGGTGTGTGTTACATTACATTCACTAGTAGGAGTGAGAAAAACATCACGGGGTGGTGCGCATTGTATGGGTGTGTGTTACATTAGATTCACTAGTAGGAGTGAGAAAAACATCACGGGGTGGTGCGCATTGTATGGGTGTGTGTCACATTAGATTCACTAGTAGGAGTGAGAAAAACATCACGGGGTGGTGCGCATTGTATGGGTGTGTGTTACGTTACATTCACTAGTAGGAGTGAGAAAAACATCACGGGGTGGTGCGCATTGTATGGGTGTGTGTTACGTTACATTCACTAGTAGGAGTGAGAAAAACATCACGGGGTGGTGCGCATTGTATGGGTGTGTGTTACATTACATTCACTAGTAGGAGTGAGAAAAACATCACGGGGTGGTGCGCATTGTATGGGTGTGTGTTACATTACATTCACTAGTAGGAGTGAGAAAAACATCACGGGGTGGTGCGCATTGTATGGGTGTGTGTTACATTACATTCACTAGTAGGAGTGAGAAAAACATCACGGGGTGGTGCGCATTGTATGGGTGTGTGTTACATTACATTCACTAGTCGGAGTGAGAAAAACATCACGGGGTGGTGCGCATTGTATGGGTGTGTGTTACATTAGATTCACTAGTAGGTGTGAGAAAAACATCACGGGGTGGTGCGCATTGTATGGGTGTGTGTTACATTACATTCACTAGTAGGAGTGAGAAAAACATCACGGGGTGGTGCGCATTGTATGGGTGTGTGTTACATTAGATTCACTAGTAGGAGTGAGAAAAACATCACGGGGTGGTGCGCATTGTATGGGTGTGTGTTACATTACATTCACTAGTAGGAGTTACAAAAACATCACGGGGTGGTGCGCATTGTATGGGTGTGTGTTACATTACATTCACTAGTAGGAGTGAGAAAAACATGACGGGGTGGTGCGCTTTGTATGGGTGTGTGTTACATTAGATTCATTAGTAGGAGTGAGAAAAACATCACGGGGTGGTGCGCATTGTATGGGTGTTTGTTACATTAGATTCACTAGTAGGAGTGAGAAAAACATCACGGGGTGGTGAGCATTGTATGGGTATGTGTTACATTACATTCACTTGTAGGAGTGAGAAAAACATCACGGGGTGGTGCGCATTGTATGGGTGTTTGTTACATTAGATTCCCTAGTAGGAGTGAGAAAATCATCACGGGGTGGTGCGCATTGTATGGGTGTGTGTTACATTACATTCACTAGTAGGAGTGAGAAAAACATCACGGGGTGGTGCGCATTGTATGGGTGTGTGTTACATTAGATTCTCTAGTAGGAGTGAGAAAATCATCACGGGGTGGTGCGCATTGTATGGGTGTGTGTTACATTACATTCACTAGTAGGAGTGAGAAAAACATCACGGGGTGGTGCGCATTGTATGGGTGTGTGTTACATTACATTCACTAGTAGGAGTGAGAAAATCATCACGGGGTGGTGCGCATTGTATGGGTGTGTGTTACATTACATTCACTAGTAGGAGTGAGAAAAACATGACGGGGTGGTGCGCTTTGTATGGGTGTGTGTTACATTAGATTCACTAGTAGGAGTGAGAAAAACATCACGGGGTGGTGCGCATTGTATGGGTGTGTGTTACATTACATTCACTAGTAGGAGTGAGAAAAACATCACGGGGTGGTGCGCATTGTATGGGTGTGTGTTACATTACATTCACTAGTAGGAGTGAGAAAAACATCACGGGGTGGTGCGCATTGTATGGGTGTGTGTTACATTACATTCACTAGTAGGAGTGAGAAAAACATCACGGGGTGGTGCGCATTGTATGGGTGTGTGTTACATTAGATTCACTAGTAGAAGTGAGAAAAACATCACGGGGTGGTGCGCATTGTATGGGTGTGTGTTACATTACATTCACTAGTAGGAGTGCGAAAAACATCACGGGGTGGTGCGCATTGTATGGGTGTGTGTTACATTACATTCACTAGTAGGAGTGCGAAAAACATCACGGGGTGGTGCGCATTGTATGGGTGTGTGTTACATTACATTCATTAGTAGGAGTGCGAAAAACATCACGGGGTGGTGCGCATTGTATGGGTGTGTGTTACATTACATTCACTTGTAGGAGTGAGAAAAACATCACGGGGTGGTGCGCATTGCATGGGTGTGTGTTACATTACATTCACTCGTAGGAGTGAGAAAAACATCACGGGGTGGTGCGCATTGTATGGGTGTGTGTTACATTACATTCGCTAGTAGGAGTGAGAAAAACATCACGGGGTGGTGCGCATTGTATGGGTTTGTGTTACATTAGATTCACTAGTAGGAGTGAGAAAAACATCACGGGTTGGTGCGCATTGTATGGGTGTGTGTTACATTAAATTCACTAGTAGGAGTGAGAAAAACATCACGGGGTGATGCGCATTGTATGGGTGTTTGTTACATTAGATTCACTAGTAGGAGTGAGAAAATCAACACGGGGTGGTGCGCATTGTATGGGTGTGTGTTACATTACATTCACTAGTAGGAGTGAGAAAAACATCACGGGGTGGTGCGCATTGTATGGGTGTGTGTTACATTACATTCACTAGTAGGAGTGAGAAAAACATCACGGGGTGGTGCGCATTGTATGGGTGTGTGTTACATTACATTCACTAGTAGGAGTGAGAAAAACATCACGGGGTGGTGCGCATTGTATGGGTGTGTGTTACATTACATTCACTAGTAGGAGTGAGAAAAACATCACGGGGTGGTGCGCATTGTATGGGTGTGTGTTACATTACATTCACTAGTAGGAGTGAGAAAAACATGACGGGGTGGTGCGCTTTGTATGGGTGTGTGTTACATTAGATTCACTAGTAGGAGTGAGAAAATCAACACGGGGTGGTGCGCATTGTATGGGTGTGTGTTACATTACATTCACTAGTAGGAGTGAGAAAAACATCACGGGGTGGTGCGCATTGTATGGGTGTGTGTTACATTACATTCACTAGTAGGAGTGAGAAAAACATCACGGGGTGGTGCGCATTGTATGGGTGTGTGTTACATTACATTCACTAGTAGGAGTGAGAAAAACATCACGGGGTGGTGCGCATTGTATGGGTGTGTGTTACATTACATTCACTAGTAGGAGTGAGAAAAACATCACGGGGTGGTGCGCATTGTATGGGTGTGTGTTACATTACATTCACTAGTAGGAGTGAGAAAAACATCACGGGGTGGTGCGCATTGTATGGGTGTGTGTTACATTACATTCACTAGTAGGAGTACGAAAAACATCACGGTGTGGTGCGCATTGTATGGGTGTGTGTTACATTACATTCACTAGTAGGAGTGCGAAAAACATCACGGGGTGGCGCGCATTGTATGGGTGTGTGTTACATTACATTCACTCGTAGGAGTGAGAAAAACATCACGGGGTGGTGCGCATTGCATGGGTGTGTGTTACATTACATTCACTCGTAGGAGTGAGAAAAACATCACGGAGTGGTGCGCATTGTATGGGTGTGTGTTACATTACATTCACTAGTAGGAGTGAGAAAAACATCACGGGGTGGTGCGCATTGTATGGGTGTTTGTTACATTAGATTCACTAGTAGGAGTGAGAAAAACATCACGGGTTGGTGCGCATTGTATAGGTGTGTGTTACATTAAATTCACTAGTAGGAGTGAGAAAAACTTCACGGGGTGATGCGCATTGTATGGGTGTTTGTTACATTAGATTCCCTAGTAGGAGTGAGAAAAACATCACGGGGTGGTGCGCATTGTATGGGTGTGTGTTACATTACATTCACTAGTAGGAGTGAGAAAAACATGACGGGGTGGTGTGAATCGGAGGGTCTGAATTAGGATAGGCAGTGAGTGGCAATGTAGGATGGAGAAAAGCACAGCGGGGTGGTCAGCATGCGGAGGTCAGGGAACAAGCAGTGGCAATGTAGGATAGGTTTCTGAAAAACATCGCGGGATGGTGCGCATTGTATGGGTGTGTGTTACATTACATTCACTAGTAGGAGTGAGAAAAACATCACGGGGTGGTGCGCTTTGTATGGGTGTGTGTAACATTACATTCACTAGTAGGAGTGAGAAAAACATCACGGGGTGGTGCGCATTGCATGGGTGTGTGTTACATTACATTCACTAGTAGGAGTGAGAAAAACATCACGGGGTGGTGTGAATCGGAGTGTCTGAAATAGGATATGCAGTGATGGCAAAGTAGGATGGAGAAAAGCACCGCGGGGTGGTCAGCATGGGGAGGTCAGGGAACATGCAGTGGCAAAGTAGGATAGTTTTCTGAAAAACATCACGGGGTGGTGCGCATTGTATGGGTGTGTGTTACATTACATTCACTAGTAGGAGTGAGAAAAACATCACGGGGTGGTGCGCATTGTATGGGTGTGTGTTACATTACATTCACTAGTAGGAGTACGAAAAACATCACGGGGTGGTGCGCATTGTATGGGTGTGTGTTACATTACATTCACTAGTAGGAGTGCGAAAAACATCACGGGGTGGCGCGCATTGTATGGGTGTGTGTTACATTACATTCACTCGTAGGAGTGAGAAAAACATCACGGGGTGGTGCGCATTGCATGGGTGTGTGTTACATTACATTCACTCGTAGGAGTGAGAAAAACATCACGGAGTGGTGCGCATTGTATGGGTGTGTGTTACATTACATTCACTAGTAGGAGTGAGAAAAACATCACGGGGTGGTGCGCATTGTATGGGTGTTTGTTACATTAGATTCACTAGTAGGAGTGAGAAAAACATCACGGGTTGGTGCGCATTGTATAGGTGTGTGTTACATTAAATTCACTAGTAGGAGTGAGAAAAACTTCACGGGGTGATGCGCATTGTATGGGTGTTTTTTACATTAGATTCCCTAGTAGGAGTGAGAAAAACATCACGGGGTGGTGCGCATTGTATGGGTGTGTGTTACATTACATTCACTAGTAGGAGTGAGAAAAACATGACGGGGTGGTGTGAATCGGAGGGTCTGAATTAGGATAGGCAGTGAGTGGCAATGTAGGATGGAGAAAAGCACAGCGGGGTGGTCAGCATGCGGAGGTCAGGGAACAAGCAGTGGCAATGTAGGATAGGTTTCTGAAAAACATCGCGGGATGGTGCGCATTGTATGGGTGTGTGTTACATTACATTCACTAGTAGGAGTGAGAAAAACATCACGGGGTGGTGCGCTTTGTATGGGTGTGTGTAACATTACATTCACTAGTAGGAGTGAGAAAAACATCACGGGGTGGTGCGCATTGCATGGGTGTGTGTTACATTACATTCACTAGTAGGAGTGAGAAAAACATCACGGGGTGGTGTGAATCGGAGTGTCTGAAATAGGATATGCAGTGATGGCAAAGTAGGATGGAGAAAAGCACCGCGGGGTGGTCAGCATGGGGAGGTCAGGGAACATGCAGTGGCAAAGTAGGATAGTTTTCTGAAAAACATCACGGGGTGGTGCGCATTGTATGGGTGTGTGTTACATTACATTCACTAGTAGGAGTGAGAAAAACATCACGGGGTGGTGCGCATTGTATGGGTGTGTGTTACATTACATTCACTAGTAGGAGTGAGAAAAACATCACGGGGTGGTGCGCATTGTATGGGTGTGTGTTACATTACATTCACTAGTAGGAGTGAGAAAAACATCACGGGGTGGTGCGCATTGTATGGGTGTGTGTTACATTACGTTCACTAGTAGGAGTGAGAAAAACATCACGGGGTGGTGCGCATTGTATGGGTGTGTGTTACATTACATTCACTAGTAGGAGTGCGAAAAACATCACGGGGTGGTGCGCATTGTATGGGTGTGTGTTACATTACATTCACTAGTAGGAGTGCGAAAAACATCACGGGGTGGTGCGCATTGTATGGGTGTGTGTTACATTACATTCATTAGTAGGAGTGCGAAAAACATCACGGGGTGGTGCGCATTGTATGGGTGTGTGTTACATTACATTCACTTGTAGGAGTGAGAAAAACATCACGGGGTGGTGCGCATTGCATGGGTGTGTGTTACATTACATTCACTCGTAGGAGTGAGAAAAACATCACGGGGTGGTGCGCATTGTATGGGTGTGTGTTACATTACATTCACTAGTAGGAGTGAGAAAAACATCACGGGGTGGTGCGCATTGTATGGGTTTGTGTTACATTAGATTCACTAGTAGGAGTGAGAAAAACATCACGGGTTGGTGCGCATTGTATGGGTGTGTGTTACATTAGATTCACTAGTAGGAGTGAGAAAAACATCACGGGGTGGTGCACATTGTATGGGTGTGTGTTACATTACATTCACTCGTAGGAGTGAGAAAAACATCACGGGGTGGTGCGCATTGTATGGGTGTGTGTTACATTACATTCACTAGTAGGTGTGAGAAAATCATCACGGGGTGGTGCACATTGTATGCGTGTGTGTTACATTACATTCACTAGTAGGAGTGAGAAAAACATCACGGGGTGGCTCGCATTGTATGGGTGTGTGTTACATTACATTCACTAGTAGGAGTGAGAAAAACATCACGGGGTGGTGCGCATTGTATGGGTGTGTGTTACATGAGATTCTCTAGTAGGAGTGAGAAAAACATCACGGGGTGGTGCGCATTGTATGGGTGTGTGTTACATTACATTCACTAGTAGGAGTGAGAAAAACATCACGGGGTGGTGCGCATTGTATGGGTGTGTGTTACATTACATTCACTAGTAGGAGTGAGAAAAACATCACGGGGTGGTGCGCATTGTATGGGTGTGTGTTACATTACGTTCACTAGTAGGAGTGAGAAAAACATCACGGGGTGGTGCGCATTGTATGGGTGTGTGTTACATTACATTCACTAGTAGGAGTGCGAAAAACATCACGGGGTGGTGCGCATTGTATGGGTGTGTGTTACATTACATTCACTAGTAGGAGTGCGAAAAACATCACGGGGTGGTGCGCATTGTATGGGTGTGTGTTACATTACATTCATTAGTAGGAGTGCGAAAAACATCACGGGGTGGTGTGCATTGTATGGGTGTGTGTTACATTACATTCACTTGTAGGAGTGAGAAAAACATCACGGGGTGGTGCGCATTGCATGGGTGTGTGTTACATTACATTCACTCGTAGGAGTGAGAAAAACATCACGGGGTGGTGCGCATTGTATGGGTGTGTGTTACATTACATTCACTAGTAGGAGTGAGAAAAACATCACGGGATGGTGCGCATTGTATGGGTTTGTGTTACATTAGATTCACTAGTAGGAGTGAGAAAAACATCACGGGTTGGTGCGCATTGTATGGGTGTGTGTTACATTAGATTCACTAGTAGGAGTGAGAAAAACATCACGGGGTGATGCGCATTGTATGGGTGTTTGTTACATTAGATTCACTAGTAGGAGTGAGAAAATCAACACGGGGTGGTGCGCATTGTATGGGTGTGTGTTACATTACATTCACTAGTAGGAGTGAGAAAAACATCACGGGGTGGTGCGCATTGTATGGGTGTGTGTTACATTACATTCACTAGTAGGAGTGAGAAAAACATCACGGGGTGGTGCGCATTGTATGGGTGTGTGTTACATTACATTCACTAGTAGGAGTGAGAAAAACATCACGGGGTGGTGCGCATTGTATGGGTGTGTGTTACATTACATTCACTAGTAGGAGTGAGAAAAACATCACGGGGTGGTGCGCATTGTATGGGTGTGTGTTACATTACATTCACTAGTAGGAGTGAGAAAAACATGACGGGGTGGTGCGCTTTGTATGGGTGTGTGTTACATTAGATTCACTAGTAGGAGTGAGAAAATCAACACGGGGTGGTGCGCATTGTATGGGTGTGTGTTACATTACATTCACTAGTAGGAGTGAGAAAAACATCACGGGGTGGTGCGCATTGTATGGGTGTGTGTTACATTACATTCACTAGTAGGAGTGAGAAAAACATCACGGGGTGGTGCGCATTGTATGGGTGTGTGTTACATTACATTCACTAGTAGGAGTGAGAAAAACATCACGGGGTGGTGCGCATTGTATGGGTGTGTGTTACATTACATTCACTAGTAGGAGTGAGAAAAACATCACGGGGTGGTGCGCATTGTATGGGTGTGTGTTACATTACATTCACTAGTAGGAGTGAGAAAAACATCACGGGGTGGTGCGCATTGTATGGGTGTGTGTTACATTACATTCACTAGTAGGAGTACGAAAAACATCACGGGGTGGTGCGCATTGTATGGGTGTGTGTTACATTACATTCACTAGTAGGAGTGCGAAAAACATCACGGGGTGGCGCGCATTGTATGGGTGTGTGTTACATTACATTCACTCGTAGGAGTGAGAAAAACATCACGGGGTGGTCCGCATTGCATGGGTGTGTGTTACATTACATTCACTCGTAGGAGTGAGAAAAACATCACGGAGTGGTGCACATTGTATGGGTGTGTGTTACATTACATTCACTAGTAGGAGTGAGAAAAACATCACGGGGTGGTGCGCATTGTATGGGTGTTTGTTACATTAGATTCACTAGTAGGAGTGAGAAAAACATCACTGGTTGGTGCGCATTGTATAGGTGTGTGTTACATTAAATTCACTAGTAGGAGTGAGAAAAACTTCACGGGGTGATGCGCATTGTATGGGTGTTTGTTACATTAGATTCCCTAGTAGGAGTGAGAAAAACATCACGGGGTGGTGCGCATTGTATGGGTGTGTGTTACATTACATTCACTAGTAGGAGTGAGAAAAACATGACGGGGTGGTGTGAATCGGAGGGTCTGAATTAGGATAGGCAGTGAGTGGCAATGTAGGATGGAGAAAAGCACAGCGGGGTGGTCAGCATGCGGAGGTCAGGGAACAAGCAGTGGCAATGTAGGATAGGTTTCTGAAAAACATCGCGGGATGGTGCGCATTGTATGGGTGTGTGTTACATTACATTCACTAGTAGGAGTGAGAAAAACATCACGGGGTGGTGCGCTTTGTATGGGTGTGTGTAACATTACATTCACTAGTAGGAGTGAGAAAAACATCACGGGGTGGTGCGCATTGCATGGGTGTGTGTTACATTACATTCACTAGTAGGAGTGAGAAAAACATCACGGGGTGGTGTGAATCGGAGTGTCTGAAATAGGATATGCAATGATGGCAAAGTAGGATGGAGAAAAGCACCGCGGGGTGGTCAGCATGGGGAGGTCAGGGAACATGCAGTGGCAAAGTAGGATAGTTTTCTGAAAAACATCACGGGGTGGTGCGCATTGTATGGGTGTGTGTTACATTACATTCACTAGTAGGAGTGAGAAAAACATCACGGGGTGGTGCGCATTTTATGGGTGTGTGTTACATTACATTCACTAGTAGGAGTGCGAAAAACATCACGGGGTGGTGCGCATTGTATGGGTGTGTGTTACATTACATTCACTAGTAGGAGTGCGAAAAACATCACGGGGTGGT
Organism: Cavia porcellus; assembly: GCF_034190915.1. Classification (NCBI taxonomy): domain Eukaryota; kingdom Metazoa; phylum Chordata; class Mammalia; order Rodentia; family Caviidae; genus Cavia; species Cavia porcellus. The sequence goes on from NW_026947783.1 coordinate 9,864, forward strand.
GCGCATTGTATGGGTGTGTGTTACATTACATTCACTCGTAGGAGTGAGAAAAATATCACGGGGTGGTGCGCATTGCATGGGTGTGTGTTACATTACATTCACTAGTAGGAGTGAGAAAAACATCACGGGGTGGTGCGCATTGTATGGGTGTGTGTTACATTACATTCACTAGTAGGAGTGAGAAAAACATCACGGGGTGGTGCGCATTGTATGGGTGTGTGTTACATTAGATTCACTAGTAGGTGTGAGAAAAACATCACGGGGTGGTGCACATTGTATGGGTGTGTGTTACATTACATTCACTCGTAGGAGTGAGAAAAACATCACGGGGTGGTGCGCATTGTATGGGTGTGTGTTACATTACATTCACTAGTAGGTGTGAGAAAATCATCACGGGGTGGTGCACATTGTATGCGTGTGTGTTACATTACATTCACTAGTAGGTGTGAGAAAAACATCACGGGGTGGCTCGCATTGTATGGGTGTGTGTTACATTACATTCACTAGTAGGAGTGAGAAAAACATCACGGGGTGGTGCGCATTGTATGGGTGTGTGTTACATGAGATTCTCTAGTAGGAGTGAGAAAAACATGACGGGGTGGTGCGCATTGTATGGGTGTGTGTTACATTACATTCACTAGTAGGAGTGAGAAAAACATCACGGGGTGGTGCGCATTGTATGGGTGTGTGTTACATTACATTCACTAGTAGGAGTGAAAAAAACATCACGGGGTGGTGCGCATTGTATGGGTCTGTGTTACATTACATTCACTAGTAGGAGTGAGAAAATCATCACGGTGTGGTGCGCATTGTATGGGTGTGTGTTACATTAGATTCACTAGTAGGAGTGAGAAAAACATCACGGGGTGGTGCGCATTGTATGGGTGTGTGTCACATTAGATTCACTAGTAGGAGTGAGAAAAACATCACGGGGTGGTGCGCATTGTATGGGTCTGTGTTACATTACATTCACTAGTAGGAGTGAGAAAATCATCACGGTGTGGTGCGCATTGTATGGGTGTGTGTTACATTAGATTCACTAGTAGGAGTGAGAAAAACATCACGGGGTGGTGCGCATTGTATGGGTGTGTGTCACATTAGATTCACTAGTAGGAGTGAGAAAAACATCACGGGGTGGTGCGCATTGTATGGGTGTGTGTTACGTTACATTCACTAGTAGGAGTGAGAAAAACATCACGGGGTGGTGCGCATTGTATGGGTGTGTGTTACATTACATTCACTAGTAGGAGTGAGAAAAACATCACGGGGTGGTGCGCATTGTATGGGTGTGTGTTACATTACATTCACTAGTCGGAGTGAGAAAAACATCACGGGGTGGTGCGCATTGTATGGGTGTTTGTTACATTAGATTCACTAGTAGGAGTGAGAAAAACATCACGGGGTGGTGCGCATTGTATGGGTGTGTGTTACATTACATTCACTAGTAGGAGTGAGAAAAACATCACGGGGTGGTGCGCATTGTATGGGTGTGTGTTACATTAGATTCACTAGTAGGAGTGAGAAAAACATCACGGGGTGGTGCACATGGTATGGGTGTGTGTTACATTACATTCAATCGTAGGAGTGAGAAAAACATCACGGGGTGGTGCGCATTGTATGGGTGTGTGTTACATTACATTCACTAGTAGGTGTGAGAAAATCATCACGGGGTGGTGCACATTGTATGCGTGTGTGTTACATTACATTCACTAGTAGGAGTGAGAAAAACATCACGGGGTGGCTCGCATTGTATGGGTGTGTGTTACATTACATTCACTAGTAGGAGAGAGAAAAACATCACGGGGTGGTGCGCATTGTATGGGTGTGTGTTACATGAGATTCTCTAGTAGGAGTGAGAAAAACATGACGGGGTGGTGCGCATTGTATGGGTGTGTGTTACATTACATTCACTAGTAGGAGTGAGAAAAACATCACGGGGTGGTGCGCATTGTATGGGTGTGTGTTACATTAGATTCACTAGTAGGAGTGAGAAAATCATCACGGGGTGGTGCGCATTGTATGGGTGTGTGTTACATTACATTCACTAGTAGGAGTGAGAAAAACATCATGGGGTGGTGCGCATTGTATGGGTCTGTGTTACATTACATTCACTAGTAGGAGTGAGAAAATCATCACGGTGTGGTGCGCATTGTATGGGTGTGTGTTACATTACATTCACTAGTAGGAGTGAGAAAAACATCACGGGGTGGTGCGCATTGTATGGGTGTGTGTTACATTAGATTCACTAGTAGGAGTGAGAAAAACATCACGGGGTGGTGCGCATTGTATGGGTGTGTGTCACATTAGATTCACTAGTAGGAGTGAGAAAAACATCACGGGGTGGTGCGCATTGTATGGGTGTGTGTTACGTTACATTCACTAGTAGGAGTGAGAAAAACATCACGGGGTGGTGCGCATTGTATGGGTGTGTGTTACATTACATTCACTAGTAGGAGTGAGAAAAACATCACGGGGTGGTGCGCATTGTATGGGTGTGTGTTACATTACATTCACTAGTAGGAGTGAGAAAAACATCACGGGGTGGTGCGCATTGTATGGGTGTGTGTTACATTACATTCACTAGTAGGAGTGAGAAAAACATCACGGGGTGGTGCGCATTGTATGGGTGTGTGTTACATTACATTCACTAGTAGGAGTGAGAAAAACATCACGGGGTGGTGCGCATTGTATGGGTGTGTGTTACATTACATTCACTAGTCGGAGTGAGAAAAACATCACGGGGTGGTGCGCATTGTATGGGTGTGTGTTACATTAGATTCAATAGTAGGAGTGAGAAAAACATCACGGGGTGGTGCGCATTGTATGGGTGTGTGTTACATTACATTCACTAGTAGGAGTGAGAAAAACATCACGGGGTGGTGCGCATTGTATGGGTGTGTGTTACATTAGATTCACTAGTAGGAGTGAGAAAAACATCATGGGGTGGTGCGCATTGTATGGGTGTGTGTTACATTACATTCACTAGTAGGAGTTAGAAAAACATCACGGGGTGGTGCGCATTGTATGGGTGTGTGTTACATTACATTCACTAGTAGGAGTGAGAAAAACATGACGGGGTGGTGCGCTTTGTATGGGTGTGTGTTACATTAGATTCACTAGTAGGAGTGAGAAAAACATCACGGGGTGGTGCGCATTGTATGGGTGTTTGTTACATTAGATTCACTAGTAGGAGTGAGAAAAACATCACGGGGTGGTGAGCATTGTATGGGTATGTGTTACATTACATTCACTTGTAGGAGTGAGAAAAACATCACGGGGTGGTGCGCATTGTATGGGTGTTTGTTACATTAGATTCCCTAGTAGGAGTGAGAAAATCATCACGGGGTGGTGCGCATTGTATGGGTGTGTGTTACATTACATTCACTAGTAGGAGTGAGAAAAACATCACGGGGTGGTGCGCATTGTATGGGTGTGTGTTACATTACATTCACTAGTAGGAGTGAGAAAAACATCACGGGCTGGTGCGCATTGTATGGGTGTGTGTTACATTACATTCACTAGTAGGAGTGAGAAAATCATCACGGGGTGGTGCGCATTGTATGGGTGTGTGTTACATTACATTCACTAATAGGAGTGAGAAAAACATGACGGGGTGGTGCGCTTTGTATGGGTGTGTGTTACATTAGATTCACTAGTAGGAGTGAGAAAAACATCACGGGGTGGTGCGCATTGTATGGGTGTGTGTCACATTACATTCACTAGTTGGAGTGAGAAAAACATCACGGGGTGGTGCGCATTGTATGGGTGTGTGTTACATTACATTCACTAGTAGGAGTGAGAAAAACATCACGGGGTGGTGCGCATTGTATGGGTGTGTGTTACATTACATTCACTAGTAGGAGTGAGAAAAACATCACGGGGTGGTGCGCATTGTATGGGTGTGTGTTACATTACGTTCACTAGTAGGAGTGAGAAAAACATCACGGGGTGGTGCGCATTGTATGGGTGTGTGTTACATTACATTCACTAGTAGGAGTGCGAAAAACATCACGGGGTGGTGCGCATTGTATGGGTGTGTGTTACATTACATTCACTAGTAGGAGTGCGAAAAACATCACGGGGTGGTGCGCATTGTATGGGTGTGTGTTACATTACATTCATTAGTAGGAGTGCGAAAAACATCACGGGGTGGTGCGCATTGTATGGGTGTGTGTTACATTACATTCACTTGTAGGAGTGAGAAAAACATCACGGGGTGGTGCGCATTGCATGGGTGTGTGTTACATTACATTCACTCGTAGGAGTGAGAAAAACATCACGGGGTGGTGCGCATTGTATGGGTGTGTGTTACATTACATTCACTAGTAGGAGTGAGAAAAACATCACGGGGTGGTGCGCATTGTATGGGTGTGTGTTACATTAGATTCACTAGTAGGAGTGAGAAAAACATCACGGGTTGGTGCGCATTGTATGGGTGTGTGTTACATTAAATTCACTAGTAGGAGTGAGAAAAACATCACGGGGTGATGCGCATTGTATGGGTGTTTGTTACATTAGATTCACTAGTAGGAGTGAGAAAATCAACACGGGGTGGTGCGCATTGTATGGGTGTGTGTTACATTACATTCACTAGTAGGAGTGAGAAAAACATCACGGGGTGGTGCGCATTGTATGGGTGTGTGTTACATTACATTCACTAGTAGGAGTGAGAAAAACATCACGGGGTGGTGCGCATTGTATGGGTGTGTGTTACATTACATTCACTAGTAGGAGTGAGAAAAACATCACGGGGTGGTGCGCATTGTATGGGTGTGTGTTACATTACATTCACTAGTAGGAGTGAGAAAAACATCACGGGGTGGTGCGCATTGTATGGGTGTGTGTTACATTACATTCACTAGTAGGAGTACGAAAAACATCACGGGGTGGTGCGCATTGTATGGGTGTGTGTTACATTACATTCACTAGTAGGAGTGCGAAAAACATCACGGGGTGGCGCGCATTGTATGGGTGTGTGTTACATTACATTCACTCGTAGGAGTGAGAAAAACATCACGGGGTGGTGCGCATTGCATGGGTGTGTGTTACATTACATTCACTCGTAGGAGTGAGAAAAACATCACGGAGTGGTGCGCATTGTATGGGTGTGTGTTACATTACATTCACTAGTAGGAGTGAGAAAAACATCACGGGGTGGTGCGCATTGTATGGGTGTTTGTTACATTAGATTCACTAGTAGGAGTGAGAAAAACATCACGGGTTGGTGCGCATTGTATAGGTGTGTGTTACATTAAATTCACTAGTAGGAGTGAGAAAAACTTCACGGGGTGATGCGCATTGTATGGGTGTTTGTTACATTAGATTCCCTAGTAGGAGTGAGAAAATCAACACGGGGTGGTGCGCATTGTATGGGTGTGTGTTACATTACATTCACTAGTAGGAGTGAGAAAAACATCACGGGGTGGTGCGCATTGTATGGGTGTGTGTTACATTACATTCACTAGTAGGAGTGAGAAAAACATCACGGGGTGGTGCGCATTGTATGGGTGTGTGTTACATTACATTCACTAGTAGGAGTGTGAAAAACATCACGGGGTGGTGCGCATTGTATGGGTGTGTGTTACATTACATTCACTAGTAGGAGTGAGAAAAACATCACGGGGTGGTGCGCATTGTATGGGTGTGTGTTACATTACATTCACTAGTAGGAGTGAGAAAAACATCACGGGGTGGTGCGCATTGTATGGGTGTGTGTTACATTAGATTCACTAGTAGGAGTGAGAAAAACATCACGGGGTGGTGCGCATTGTATGGGTGTGTGTTACATTACATTCACTAGTAGGAGTTAGAAAAACATCACGGGGTGGTGCGCATTGTATGGGTGTGTGTTACATTACATTCACTAGTAGGAGTGAGAAAAACATGACGGGGTGGTGCGCTTTGTATGGGTGTGTGTTACATTAGATTCACTAGTAGGAGTGAGAAAAACATCACGGGGTGGTGCGCATTGTATGGGTGTTTGTTACATTAGATTCACTAGTAGGAGTGAGAAAAACATCACGGGGTGGTGCGCATTGTATGGGTATGTGTTACATTACATTCACTAGTAGGAGTGAGAAAAACATCACGGGCTGGTGCGCATTGTATGGGTGTTTGTTACATTAGATTCCCTAGTAGGAGTGAGAAAATCATCACGGGGTGGTGCGCATTGTATGGGTGTGTGTTACATTACATTCACTAGTAGGAGTGAGAAAAACATGACGGGGTGGTGCGCTTTGTATGGGTGTGTGTTACATTAGATTCACTAGTAGGAGTGAGAAAAACATCACGGGGTGGTGCGCATTGTATGGGTGTGTGTTACATTACATTCACTAGTAGGAGTGAGAAAAACATCACGGGGTGGTGCGCATTGTATGGGTGTGTGTTACATTACATTCACTAGTAGGAGTGAGAAAAACATCACGGGGTGGTGCGCATTGTATGGGTGTGTGTTACATTACATTCACTAGTAGGAGTGAGAAAAACATCACGGGGTGGTGCGCATTGTATGGGTGTGTGTTACATTACGTTCACTAGTAGGAGTGAGAAAAACATCACGGGGTGGTGCGCATTGTATGGGTGTGTGTTACATTACATTCACTAGTAGGAGTGCGAAAAACATCACGGGGTGGTGCGCATTGTATGGGTGTGTGTTACATTACATTCACTAGTAGGAGTGCGAAAAACATCACGGGGTGGTGCGCATTGTATGGGTGTGTGTTACATTACATTCACTAGTAGGAGTGCGAAAAACATCACGGGGTGGTGCGCATTGTATGGGTGTGTGTTACATTACATTCACTTGTAGGAGTGAGAAAAACATCACGGGGTGGTGCGCATTGCATGGGTGTGTGTTACATTACATTCACTCGTAGGAGTGAGAAAAACATCACGGGGTGGTGCGCATTGTATGGGTGTGTGTTACATTACATTCACTAGTAGGAGTGAGAAAAACATCACGGGGTGGTGCGCATTGTATGGGTGTGTGTTACATTAGATTCACTAGTAGGAGTGAGAAAATCAACACGGGGTGGTGCGCATTGTATGGGTGTGTGTTACATTACATTCACTAGTAGGAGTGAGAAAAACATCACGGGGTGGTGCGCATTGTATGGGTGTTTGTTACATTAGATTCACTAGTAGGAGTGAGAAAATCATCACGGGGTGGTGCGCATTGTATGGGTGTGTGTTACATTACATTCACTAGTAGGAGTGAGAAAAACATGACGGGGTGGTGCGCTTTGTATGGGTGTGTGTTACATTAGATTCACTAGTAGGAGTGAGAAAAACATCACGGGGTGGTGCGCATTGTATGGGTGTGTGTTACATTACATTCACTAGTAGGAGTGAGAAAAACATCACGGGGTGGTGCGCATTGTATGGGTGTGTGTTACATTACATTCACTAGTAGGAGTGAGAAAAACATCACGGGGTGGTGCGCATTGTATGGGTGTGTGTTACATTACATTCACTAGTAGGAGTGAGAAAAACATCACGGGGTGGTGCGCATTGTATGGGTGTGTGTTACATTACGTTCACTAGTAGGAGTGAGAAAAACATCACGGGGTGGTGCGCATTGTATGGGTGTGTGTTACATTACATTCACTAGTAGGAGTGCGAAAAACATCACGGGGTGGTGCGCATTGTATGGGTGTGTGTTACATTACATTCACTAGTAGGAGTGCGAAAAACATCACGGGGTGGTGCGCATTGTATGGGTGTGTGTTACATTACATTCACTAGTAGGAGTGAGAAAAACATCACGGGGTGGTGCGCATTGTATGGGTGTGTGTTACATTAGATTCACTAGTAGGAGTGAGAAAAACATCACGGGTTGGTGCGCATTGTATGGGTGTGTGTTACATTAAATTCACTAGTAGGAGTGAGAAAAACATCACGGGGTGGTGCGCATTGTATGGGTGTTTGTTACATTAGATTCACTAGTAGGAGTGAGAAAATCAACACGGGGTGGTGCGCATTGTATGGGTGTGTGTTACATTACATTCACTAGTAGGAGTGAGAAAAACATCACGGGGTGGTGCGCATTGTATGGGTGTGTGTTACATTACATTCACTAGTAGGAGTGAGAAAAACATCACGGGGTGGTGCGCATTGTATGGGTGTGTGTTACATTACATTCACTAGTAGGAGTGAGAAAAACATCACGGGGTGGTGCGCATTGTATGGGTGTGTGTTACATTACATTCACTAGTAGGAGTGAGAAAAACATCACGGGGTGGTGCGCATTGTATGGGTGTGTGTTACATTACATTCACTAGTAGGAGTGAGAAAAACATCACGGGGTGGTGCGCATTGTATGAGTGTGTGTTACATTACATTCACTAGTAGGAGTGAGAAAAACATCACGGGGTGGTGCGCATTGTATGGGTGTGTGTTACATTACATTCACTAGTAGGAGTGAGAAAAACATCACGGGGTGGTGCGCATTGTATGGGTGTGTGTTACATTACATTCACTAGTAGGAGTGAGAAAAACATCACGGGGTGGTGCGCATTGTATGGGTGTGTGTTACATTACATTCACTAGTAGGAGTGAGAAAAACATCACGGGGTGGTGCGCATTTTATGGGTGTGTGTTACATTACATTCACTAGTAGGAGTGCGAAAAACATTACGGGGTGGTGCGCATTGTATGGGTTTGTGTTACATTACATTCACTCGTAGGAGTGAGAAAAACATCACGGGGTGGTGCGCATTGCATGGGTGTGTGTTACATTACATTCACTCGTAGGAGTGAGAAAAACATGACGGGGTGGTGCGCATTGTATGGGTGTGTGTTACATTACATTCACTAGTAGGAGTGAGAAAAACATCACGGGGTGGTGCGCATTGTATGGGTGTTTGTTACATTAGATTCACTAGTAGGAGTGAGAAAAACATCACGGGTTGGTGCGCATTGTATAGGTGTGTGTTACATTAAATTCACTAGTAGGAGTGAGAAAAACTTCACGGGGTGATGCGCATTGTATGGGTGTTTGTTGCATTAGATTCCCTAGTAGGAGTGAGAAAATCAACACGGGGTGGTGCGCATTGTATGGGTGTGTGTTACATTACATTCACTAGTAGGAGTGAGAAAAACATCACGGGGTGGTGCGCATTGTATGGGTGTGTGTTACATTACATTCACTAGTAGGAGTGAGAAAAACATCACGGGGAGGTGCGCATTGTATGGGTGTGTGTTACATTACATTCACTAGTAGGAGTGTGAAAAACATCACGGGGTGGTGCGCATTGTATGGGTGTGTGTTACATTACATTCACTAGTAGGAGTGAGAAAAACATCACGGGGTGGTGCGCATTGTATGGGTGTGTGTTACATTAAATTCACTAGTAGGAGTGAGAAAAACATCACGGGGTGGTGCGCATTGTATGGATGTGTGTTACATTACATTCACTAATAGGAGTGCGAAAAACATCACGGGGTGGTGCGCATTGTATGGGTGTGTGTTACATTACATTCACTAGTAGGTGTGCGAAAAACATCACGGGGTGGTGCGCATTGTATGGGTGTGTGTTACATTACATTCACTAGTAGGAGTGAGAAAAACATCACGGGGTGGTGCGCATTGTATGGGTGTGTGTTACATTAGATTCACTAGTAGGAGTGAGAAAATCATCACGGGGTGGTGCGCATTGTATGGGTGTGTGTTACATTACATTCACTAGTAGGAGTGAGAAAAACATCACGGGGTGGTGCGCATTGTATGGGTGTGTGTTACATTACATTCACTAGTAGGAGTGAGAAAAACATCACGGAGTGGTGCGCATTGTATGGGTGTGTGTTACATTACATTCACTAGTAGGAGTGAGAAAAACATCACGGGGTGGTGCGCATTGTATGGGTGTGTGTTACATTACATTCACTAGTAGGAGTGAGAAAATCATCACGGGGTGGTGCGCATTGTATGGGTGTGTGTTACATTACATTCACTAGTAGGAGTGAGAAAATCATCACGGGGTGGTGCGCATTGTATGGGTGTGTGTTACATTACATTCACTAGTAGGAGTGAGAAAAACATCACGGGGTGGTGCGCATTGTATGGGTGTGTGTTACATTAGATTCACTAGTAGGAGTGAGAAAAACATCACGGGGTGGTGCGCATTGTATGGGTGTGTGTTACATTACATTCACTAGTAGGAGTGAGAAAAACATCACGGGGTGGTGCGCATTGTATGGGTGTGTGTTACATTACATTCACTAGTAGGAGTGAGAAAAACATCACGGGGTGGTGCGCATTGTATGGGTGTGTGTTACATTACATTCACTAGTAGGAGTGAGAAAAACATCACGGGGTGGTGCGCATTGTATGGGTGTGTGTTACATTACGTTCACTAGTAGGAGTGAGAAAAACATCACGGGGTGGTGCGCATTGTATGGGTGTGTGTTACATTACATTCACTAGTAGGAGTGCGAAAAACATCACGGGGTGGTGCGCATTGTATGGGTGTGTGTTACATTACATTCACTAGTAGGAGTGCGAAAAACATCACGGGGTGGTGCGCATTGTATGGGTGTGTGTTACATTACATTCACTAGTAGGAGTGAGAAAAACATCACGGGGTGGTGCGCATTGTATGGGTGTGTGTTACATTAGATTCACTAGTAGGAGTGAGAAAAACATCACGGGTTGGTGCGCATTGTATGGGTGTGTGTTACATTAAATTCACTAGTAGGAGTGAGAAAAACATCACGGGGTGGTGCGCATTGTATGGGTGTGTGTTACATTACATTCACTAGTAGGAGTGAGAAAAACATCACGGGGTGGTGCGCATTGTATGGGTGTGTGTTACATTACATTCACTAGTAGGAGTGAGAAAAACATCACGGGGTGGTGCGCATTGTATGGGTGTGTGTTACATTACATTCACTAGTAGGAGTGAGAAAAACATCACGGGGTGGTGCGCATTGTATGGGTGTGTGTTACATTACATTCACTAGTAGGAGTGAGAAAAACATCACGGGGTGGTGCGCATTGTACGGGTGTGTGTTACATTACATTCACTAGTAGGAGTGAGAAAAACATCACGGCTTGGTGCGCATTGTATGGGTGTGTGTTACATTACATTCACTAGTAGGAGTGAGAAAAACATCACGGGGTGGTGCGCATTTTATGGGTGTGTGTTACATTACATTCACTAGTAGGAGTGCGAAAAACATTACGGGGTGGTGCGCATTGTATGGGTTTGTGTTACATTACATTCACTCGTAGGAGTGAGAAAAACATCACGGGGTGGTGCGCATTGCATGGGTGTGTGTTACATTACATTCACTCGTAGGAGTGAGAAAAACATGACGGGGTGGTGCGCATTGTATGGGTGTGTGTTACATTACATTCACTAGTAGGAGTGAGAAAAACATCACGGGGTGGTGCGCATTGTATGGGTGTTTGTTACATTAGATTCACTAGTAGGAGTGAGAAAAACATCACGGGTTGGTGCGCATTGTATAGGTGTGTGTTACATTAAATTCACTAGTAGGAGTGAGAAAAACTTCACGGGGTGATGCGCATTGTATGGGTGTTTGTTGCATTAGATTCCCTAGTAGGAGTGAGAAAATCAACACGGGGTGGTGCGCATTGTATGGGTGTGTGTTACATTACATTCACTAGTAGGAGTGAGAAAAACATCACGGGGTGGTGCGCATTGTATGGGTGTGTGTTACATTACATTCACTAATAGGAGGGCGAAAAACATCACGGGGTGGTGCGCATTGTATGGGTGTGTGTTACATTACATTCACTAGTAGGAGTGCGAAAAACATCACGGGGTGGTGCGCATTGTATGGGTGTGTGTTACATTACATTCACTAGTAGGTGTGAGAAAAACATCACGGGGTGGTGCGCATTGTATGGGTGTGTGTTACATTAGATTCACTAGTAGGAGTGAGAAAATCATCACTGGGTGGTGCGCATTGTATGGGTGTGTGTTACATTACATTCACTAGTAGGAGTGAGAAAAACATCACGGGGTGGTGCGCATTGTATGGGTGTGTGTTACATTACATTCACTAGTAGGAGTGAGAAAAACATCACGGGGTGGTGCGCATTGTATGGGTGTGTGTTACATTACATTCACTAGTAGGAGTGAGAAAAACATCACGGGGTGGTGCGCATTGTATGGGTGTGTGTTACATTACATTCACTAGTAGGAGTGAGAAAAACATCACGGGGTGGTGCGCATTGTATGGGTGTGTGTTACATTACATTCACTAGTAGGAGTGAGAAAAACATCACGGGGTGGTGCGCATTGTATGAGTGTGTGTTACATTACATTCACTAGTAGGAGTGAGAAAAACATCACGGGGTGGTGCGCATTGTATGGGTGTGTGTTACATTACATTCACTAGTAGGAGTGAGAAAAACATCACGGGGTGGTGCGCATTGTATGGGTGTGTGTTACATTACATTCACTAGTAGGAGTGAGAAAAACATCACGGGGTGGTGCGCATTGTATGGGTGTGTGTTACATTACATTCACTAGTAGGAGTGAGAAAAACATCACGGGGTGGTGCGCATTTTATGGGTGTGTGTTACATTACATTCACTAGTAGGAGTGCGAAAAACATTACGGGGTGGTGCGCATTGTATGGGTTTGTGTTACATTACATTCACTCGTAGGAGTGAGAAAAACATCACGGGGTGGTGCGCATTGCATGGGTGTGTGTTACATTACATTCACTCGTAGGAGTGAGAAAAACATGACGGGGTGGTGCGCATTGTATGGGTGTGTGTTACATTACCTTCACTAGTAGGAGTGAGAAAAACATCACGGGGTGGTGCGCATTGTATGGGTGTTTGTTACATTAGATTCACTAGTAGGAGTGAGAAAAACATCACGGGTTGGTGCGCATTGTATAGGTGTGTGTTACATTAAATTCACTAGTAGGAGTGAGAAAAACTTCACGGGGTGATGCGCATTGTATGGGTGTTTGTTGCATTAGATTCCCTAGTAGGAGTGAGAAAATCAACACGGGGTGGTGCGCATTGTATGGGTGTGTGTTACATTACATTCACTAGTAGGAGTGAGAAAAACATCACGGGGTGGTGCGCATTGTATGGGTGTGTGTTACATTACATTCACTAGTAGGAGTGAGAAAAACATCACGGGGTGGTGCGCATTGTATGGGTGTGTGTTACATTACATTCACTAGTAGGAGTGTGAAAAACATCACGGGGTGGTGCGCATTGTATGGGTGTGTGTTACATTACATTCACTAGTAGGAGTGAGAAAAACATCACGGGGTGGTGCGCATTGTATGGGTGTGTGTTACATTAAATTCACTAGTAGGAGTGAGAAAAACATCACGGGGTGGTGCGCATTGTATGGATGTGTGTTACATTACATTCACTAATAGGAGTGCGAAAAACATCACGGGGTGGTGCGCATTGTATGGGTGTGTGTTACATTACATTCACTAGTAGGTGTGCGAAAAACATCACGGGGTGGTGCGCATTGTATGGGTGTGTGTTACATTACATTCACTAGTAGGAGTGAGAAAAACATCACGGGGTGGTGCGCATTGTATGGGTGTGTGTTACATTAGATTCACTAGTAGGAGTGAGAAAATCATCACGGGGTGGTGCGCATTGTATGGGTGTGTGTTACATTACATTCACTAGTAGGAGTGAGAAAAACATCACGGGGTGGTGCGCATTGTATGGGTGTGTGTTACATTACATTCACTAGTAGGAGTGAGAAAAACATCACGGAGTGGTGCGCATTGTATGGGTGTGTGTTACATTACATTCACTAGTAGGAGTGAGAAAAACATCACGGGGTGGTGCGCATTGTATGGGTGTGTGTTACATTACATTCACTAGTAGGAGTGAGAAAATCATCACGGGGTGGTGCGCATTGTATGGGTGTGTGTTACATTACATTCACTAGTAGGAGTGAGAAAATCATCACGGGGTGGTGCGCATTGTATGGGTGTGTGTTACATTAGATTCACTAGTAGGAGTGAGAAAAACATCACGGGGTGGTGCGCATTGTATGGGTGTGTGTTACATTAGATTCACTAGTAGGAGTGAGAAAAACATCACGGGGTGGTGCGCATTGTATGGGTGTGTGTTACATTAGATTCACTAGTAGGAGTGAGAAAAACATCACAGGGTGGTGCGCATTGTATGGGTGTGTGTTACATTACATTCACTAGTAGGAGTGAGAAAAACATCACGGGGTGGTGCGCATTGTATGGGTGTGTGTTACATTACATTCACTAGTAGGAGTGAGAAAAACATCACGGGGTGGTGCGCATTGTATGGGTGTGTGTTACATTACGTTCACTAGTAGGAGTGAGAAAAACATCACGGGGTGGTGCGCATTGTATGGGTGTGTGTTACATTACATTCACTAGTAGGAGTGCGAAAAACATCACGGGGTGGTGCGCATTGTATGGGTGTGTGTTACATTACATTCACTAGTAGGAGTGCGAAAAACATCACGGGGTGGTGCGCATTGTATGGGTGTGTGTTACATTACATTCACTAGTAGGAGTGAGAAAAACATCACGGGGTGGTGCGCATTGTATGGGTGTGTGTTACATTAGATTCACTAGTAGGAGTGAGAAAAACATCACGGGTTGGTGCGCATTGTATGGGTGTGTGTTACATTAAATTCACTAGTAGGAGTGAGAAAAACATCACGGGGTGGTGCGCATTGTATGGGTGTTTGTTACATTAGATTCACTAGTAGGAGTGAGAAAATCAACACGGGGTGGTGCGCATTGTATGGGTGTGTGTTACATTACATTCACTAGTAGGAGTGAGAAAAACATCACGGGGTGGTGCGCATTGTATGGGTGTGTGTTACATTACATTCACTAGTAGGAGTGAGAAAAACATCACGGGGTGGTGCGCATTGTATGGGTGTGTGTTACATTACATTCACTAGTAGGAGTGAGAAAAACATCACGGGGTGGTGCGCATTGTATGGGTGTGTGTTACATTACATTCACTAGTAGGAGTGAGAAAAACATCACGGGGTGGTGCGCATTGTATGGGTGTGTGTTACATTACATTCACTAGTAGGAGTGAGAAAAACATCACGGGGTGGTGCGCATTGTATGGGTGTGTGTTACATTACATTCACTAGTAGGAGTGAGAAAAACATCACGGGGTGGTGCGCATTGTATGGGTGTGTGTTACATTACATTCACTAGTAGGAGTGAGAAAAACATCACGGGGTGGTGCGCATTGTACGGGTGTGTGTTACATTACATTCACTAGTAGGAGTGAGAAAAACATCACGGCTTGGTGCGCATTGTATGGGTGTGTGTTACATTACATTCACTAGTAGGAGTGAGAAAAACATCACGGGGTGGTGCGCATTTTATGGGTGTGTGTTACATTACATTCACTAGTAGGAGTGCGAAAAACATTACGGGGTGGTGCGCATTGTATGGGTTTGTGTTACATTACATTCACTCGTAGGAGTGAGAAAAACATCACGGGGTGGTGCGCATTGCATGGGTGTGTGTTACATTACATTCACTCGTAGGAGTGAGAAAAACATGACGGGGTGGTGCGCATTGTATGGGTGTGTGTTACATTACATTCACTAGTAGGAGTGAGAAAAACATCACGGGGTGGTGCGCATTGTATGGGTGTTTGTTACATTAGATTCACTAGTAGGAGTGAGAAAAACATCACGGGTTGGTGCGCATTGTATAGGTGTGTGTTACATTAAATTCACTAGTAGGAGTGAGAAAAACTTCACGGGGTGATGCGCATTGTATGGGTGTTTGTTGCATTAGATTCCCTAGTAGGAGTGAGAAAATCAACACGGGGTGGTGCGCATTGTATGGGTGTGTGTTACATTACATTCACTAGTAGGAGTGAGAAAAACATCACGGGGTGGTGCGCATTGTATGGGTGTGTGTTACATTACATTCACTAATAGGAGTGCGAAAAACATCACGGGGTGGTGCGCATTGTATGGGTGTGTGTTACATTACATTCACTAGTAGGAGTGCGAAAAACATCACGGGGTGGTGCGCATTGTATGGGTGTGTGTTACATTACATTCACTAGTAGGAGTGAGAAAAACATCACGGGGTGGTGCGCATTGTATGGGTGTGTGTTACATTAGATTCACTAGTAGGAGTGAGAAAATCATCACGGGGTGGTGCGCATTGTATGGGTGTGTGTTACATTACATTCACTAGTAGGAGTGAGAAAAACATCACGGGGTGGTGCGCATTGTATGGGTGTGTGTTACATTACATTCACTAGTAGGAGTGAGAAAAACATCACGGAGTGGTGCGCATTGTATGGGTGTGTGTTACATTACATTCACTAGTAGGAGTGAGAAAAACATCACGGGGTGGTGCGCATTGTATGGGTGTGTGTTACATTACATTCACTAGTAGGAGTGAGAAAATCATCACGGGGTGGTGCGCATTGTATGGGTGTGTGTTACATTACATTCACTAGTAGGAGTGAGAAAATCATCACGGGGTGGTGCGCATTGCATGGGTGTGTGTTACATTACATTCACTAGTAGGAGTGAGAAAAACATCACGGGGTGGTGCGCATTGTATGGGTGTGTGTTACATTACATTCACTAGTAGGAGTGAGAAAAACATCACGGGGTGGTGCGCATTGTATGGGTGTGTGTTACATTAGATTCACTAGTAGGAGTGAGAAAAACATCACGGTGTGCTGCGCATTGTATGGGTGTGTGTTACATTAGATTCACTAGTAGGAGTGAGAAAAACATCACGGGGTGGTGCGCATTGTATGGGTGTGTGTTACATTACATTCACTAGTAGGAGTGAGAAAAACATCACGGGGTGGTGCGCATTGTATGGGTGTGTGTTACATTACATTCACTCGTAGGAGTGAGAAAAACATCACGGGGTGGTGCGCATTGTATGGGTGTGTGTTACATTACATTCACTAGTAGGTGTGAGAAAATCATCACGGGGTGGTGCACATTGTATGCGTGTGTGTTACATTACATTCACTAGTAGGAGTGAGAAAAACATCACGGGGTGGCTCGCATTGTATGGGTGTGTGTTACATTACATTCACTAGTAGGAGTGAGAAAAACATCACGGGGTGGTGCGCATTGTATGGTAGTGTGTTACATGAGATTCTCTAGTAGGAGTGAGAAAAACATCACGGGGTGGTGCGCATTGTATGGGTGTGTGTTACATTACATTCACTAGTAGGAGTGAGAAAAACATCACGGGGTGGTGCGCATTGTATGGGTGTGTGTTACATTACATTCACTAGTAGGAGTGAGAAAAACATCACGGGGTGGTGCGCATTGTATGGGTGTGTGTTACATTACATTCACTAGTAGGAGTGAGAAAAACATCACGGGGTGGTGCGCATTGTATGGGTGTGTGTTACATTACATTCACTAGTAGGAGTGAGAAAAACATCACGGGGTGGTGCGCATTGTATGAGTGTGTGTTACATTACATTCACTAGTAGGAGTGAGAAAAACATCACGGGGTGGTGCGCATTGTATGGGTGTGTGTTACATTACATTCACTAGTAGGAGTCAGAAAAACATCACGGGGTGGTGCGCATTGTATGGGTGTGTGTTACATTACATTCACTAGTAGGAGTGAGAAAAACATCACGGGGTGGTGCGCATTGTATGGGTGTGTGTTACATTACATTCACTAGTAGGAGTGAGAAAAACATCACGGGGTGGTGCGCATTTTATGGGTGTGTGTTACATTACATTCACTAGTAGGAGTGCGAAAAACATTACGGGGTGGTGCGCATTGTATGGGTTTGTGTTACATTACATTCACTCGTAGGAGTGAGAAAAACATCACGGGGTGGTGCGCATTGCATGGGTGTGTGTTACATTACATTCACTCGTAGGAGTGAGAAAAACAAGACGGGGTGGTGCGCATTGTATGGGTGTGTGTTACATTACATTCACTAGTAGGAGTGAGAAAAACATCACGGGGTGGTGCGCATTGTATGGGTGTTTGTTACATTAGATTCACTAGTAGGAGTGAGAAAAACATCACGGGTTGGTGCGCATTGTATAGGTGTGTGTTACATTAAATTCACTAGTAGGAGTGAGAAAAACTTCACGGGGTGATGCGCATTGTATGGGTGTTTGTTGCATTAGATTCCCTAGTAGGAGTGAGAAAATCAACACGGGGTGGTGCGCATTGTATGGGTGTGTGTTACATTACATTCACTAGTAGGAGTGAGAAAAACATCACGGGGTGGTGCGCATTGTATGGGTGTGTGTTACATTACATTCACTAGTAGGAGTGAGAAAAACATCACGGGGTGGTGCGCATTGTATGGGTGTGTGTTACATTACATTCACTAGTAGGAGTGTGAAAAACATCACGGGGTGGTGCGCATTGTATGGGTGTGTGTTACATTACATTCACTAGTAGGAGTGAGAAAAACATCACGGGGTGGTGCGCATTGTATGGGTGTGTGTTACATTAAATTCACTAGTAGGAGTGAGAAAAACATCACGGGGTGGTGCGCATTGTATGGATGTGTGTTACATTACATTCACTAATAGGAGTGCGAAAAACATCACGGGGTGGTGCGCATTGTATGGGTGTGTGTTACATTACATTCACTAGTAGGTGTGCGAAAAACATCACGGGGTGGTGCGCATTGTATGGGTGTGTGTTACATTACATTCACTAGTAGGAGTGAGAAAAACATCACGGGGTGGTGCGCATTGTATGGGTGTGTGTTACATTAGATTCACTAGTAGGAGTGAGAAAATCATCACGGGGTGGTGCGCATTGTATGGGTGTGTGTTACATTACATTCACTAGTAGGAGTGAGAAAAACATCACGGGGTGGTGCGCATTGTATGGGTGTGTGTTACATTACATTCACTAGTAGGAGTGAGAAAAACATCACGGAGTGGTGCGCATTGTATGGGTGTGTGTTACATTACATTCACTAGTAGGAGTGAGAAAAACATCACGGGGTGGTGCGCATTGTATGGGTGTGTGTTACATTACATTCACTAGTAGGAGTGAGAAAATCATCACGGGGTGGTGCGCATTGTATGGGTGTGTGTTACATTACATTCACTAGTAGGAGTGAGAAAATCATCACGGGGTGGTGCGCATTGTATGGGTGTGTGTTACATTACATTCACTAGTAGGAGTGAGAAAAACATCACGGGGTGGTGCGCATTGTATGGGTGTGTGTTACATTAGATTCACTAGTAGGAGTGAGAAAAACATCACGGGGTGGTGCGCATTGTATGGGTGTGTGTTACATTACATTCACTAGTAGGAGTGAGAAAAACATCACGGGGTGGTGCGCATTGTATGGGTGTGTGTTACATTACATTCACTAGTAGGAGTGAGAAAAACATCACGGGGTGGTGCGCATTGTATGGGTGTGTGTTACATTACATTCACTAGTAGGAGTGAGAAAAACATCACGGGGTGGTGCGCATTGTATGGGTGTGTGTTACATTACGTTCACTAGTAGGAGTGAGAAAAACATCACGGGGTGGTGCGCATTGTATGGGTGTGTGTTACATTACATTCACTAGTAGGAGTGCGAAAAACATCACGGGGTGGTGCGCATTGTATGGGTGTGTGTTACATTACATTCACTAGTAGGAGTGCGAAAAACATCACGGGGTGGTGCGCATTGTATGGGTGTGTGTTACATTACATTCACTAGTAGGAGTGAGAAAAACATCACGGGGTGGTGCGCATTGTATGGGTGTGTGTTACATTAGATTCACTAGTAGGAGTGAGAAAAACATCACGGGTTGGTGCGCATTGTATGGGTGTGTGTTACATTAAATTCACTAGTAGGAGTGAGAAAAACATCACGGGGTGGTGCGCATTGTATGGGTGTTTGTTACATTAGATTCACTAGTAGGAGTGAGAAAATCAACACGGGGTGGTGCGCATTGTATGGGTGTGTGTTACATTACATTCACTAGTAGGAGTGAGAAAAACATCACGGGGTGGTGCGCATTGTATGGGTGTGTGTTACATTACATTCACTAGTAGGAGTGAGAAAAACATCACGGGGTGGTGCGCATTGTATGGGTGTGTGTTACATTACATTCACTAGTAGGAGTGAGAAAAACATCACGGGGTGGTGCGCATTGTATGGGTGTGTGTTACATTACATTCACTAGTAGGAGTGAGAAAAACATCACGGGGTGGTGCGCATTGTATGGGTGTGTGTTACATTACATTCACTAGTAGGAGTGAGAAAAACATCACGGGGTGGTGCGCATTGTATGGGTGTGTGTTACATTACATTCACTAGTAGGAGTGAGAAAAACATCACGGGGTGGTGCGCATTGTATGGGTGTGTGTTACATTACATTCACTAGTAGGAGTGAGAAAAACATCACGGGGTGGTGCGCATTGTACGGGTGTGTGTTACATTACATTCACTAGTAGGAGTGAGAAAAACATCACGGCTTGGTGCGCATTGTATGGGTGTGTGTTACATTACATTCACTAGTAGGAGTGAGAAAAACATCACGGGGTGGTGCGCATTTTATGGGTGTGTGTTACATTACATTCACTAGTAGGAGTGCGAAAAACATTACGGGGTGGTGCGCATTGTATGGGTTTGTGTTACATTACATTCACTCGTAGGAGTGAGAAAAACATCACGGGGTG
Source organism: Cavia porcellus (assembly GCF_034190915.1). Classification (NCBI taxonomy): domain Eukaryota; kingdom Metazoa; phylum Chordata; class Mammalia; order Rodentia; family Caviidae; genus Cavia; species Cavia porcellus. Next base: position 30,498 of record NW_026947783.1, read on the forward strand.
GTGCGCATTGCATGGGTGTGTGTTACATTACATTCACTCGTAGGAGTGAGATAAACATGACGGGGTGGTGCGCATTGTATGGGTGTGTGTTACATTACATTCACTAGTAGGAGTGAGAAAAACATCACGGGGTGGTGCGCATTGTATGGGTGTTTGTTACATTAGATTCACTAGTAGGAGTGAGAAAAACATCACGGGTTGGTGCGCATTGTATAGGTGTGTGTTACATTAAATTCACTAGTAGGAGTGAGAAAAACTTCACGGGGTGATGCGCATTGTATGGGTGTTTGTTGCATTAGATTCCCTAGTAGGAGTGAGAAAATCAACACGGGGTGGTGCGCATTGTATGGGTGTGTGTTACATTACATTCACTAGTAGGAGTGAGAAAAACATCACGGGGTGGTGCGCATTGTATGGGTGTGTGTTACATTACATTCACTAATAGGAGTGCGAAAAACATCACGGGGTGGTGCGCATTGTATGGGTGTGTGTTACATTACATTCACTAGTAGGAGTGCGAAAAACATCACGGGGTGGTGCGCATTGTATGGGTGTGTGTTACATTACATTCACTAGTAGGAGTGAGAAAAACATCACGGGGTGGTGCGCATTGTATGGGCGTGTGTTACATTAGATTCACTAGTAGGAGTGAGAAAATCATCACGGGGTGGTGCGCATTGTATGGGTGTGTGTTACATTACATTCACTAGTAGGAGTGAGAAAAACATCACGGGGTGGTGCGCATTGTATGGGTGTGTGTTACATTACATTCACTAGTAGGAGTGAGAAAAACATCACGGGGTGGTGCGCATTGTATGGGTGTGTGTTACATTACATTCACTAGTAGGAGTGAGAAAAACATCACGGGGTGGTGCGCATTGTATGGGTGTGTGTTACATTACATTCACTAGTAGGAGTGAGAAAAACATCACGGGGTGGTGCGCATTGTATGGGTGTGTGTTACATTACATTCACTAGTAGGAGTGAGAAAAACATCACGGGGTGGTGCGCATTGTATGAGTGTGTGTTACATTACATTCACTAGTAGGAGTGAGAAAAACATCACGGGGTGGTGCGCATTGTATGGGTGTGTGTTACATTACATTCACTAGTAGGAGTGAGAAAAACATCACGGGGTGGTGCGCATTGTATGGGTGTGTGTTACATTACATTCACTAGTAGGAGTGAGAAAAACATCACGGGGTGGTGCGCATTGTATGGGTGTGTGTTACATTACATTCACTAGTAGGAGTGAGAAAAACATCACGGGGTGGTGCGCATTTTATGGGTGTGTGTTACATTACATTCACTAGTAGGAGTGCGAAAAACATTACGGGGTGGTGCGCATTGTATGGGTTTGTGTTACATTACATTCACTCGTAGGAGTGAGAAAAACATCACGGGGTGGTGCGCATTGCATGGGTGTGTGTTACATTACATTCACTCGTAGGAGTGAGAAAAACATGACGGGGTGGTGCGCATTGTATGGGTGTGTGTTACATTACATTCACTAGTAGGAGTGAGAAAAACATCACGGGGTGGTGCGCATTGTATGGGTGTTTGTTACATTAGATTCACTAGTAGGAGTGAGAAAAACATCACGGGTTGGTGCGCATTGTATAGGTGTGTGTTACATTAAATTCACTAGTAGGAGTGAGAAAAACTTCACGGGGTGATGCGCATTGTATGGGTGTTTGTTGCATTAGATTCCCTAGTAGGAGTGAGAAAATCAACACGGGGTGGTGCGCATTGTATGGGTGTGTGTTACATTACATTCACTAGTAGGAGTGAGAAAAACATCACGGGGTGGTGCGCATTGTATGGGTGTGTGTTACATTACATTCACTAGTAGGAGTGAGAAAAACATCACGGGGTGGTGCGCATTGTATGGGTGTGTGTTACATTACATTCACTAGTAGGAGTGTGAAAAACATCACGGGGTGGTGCGCATTGTATGGGTGTGTGTTACATTACATTCACTAGTAGGAGTGAGAAAAACATCACGGGGTGGTGCGCATTGTATGGGTGTGTGTTACATTAAATTCACTAGTAGGAGTGAGAAAAACATCACGGGGTGGTGCGCATTGTATGGATGTGTGTTACATTACATTCACTAATAGGAGTGCGAAAAACATCACGGGGTGGTGCGCATTGTATGGGTGTGTGTTACATTACATTCACTAGTAGGTGTGCGAAAAACATCACGGGGTGGTGCGCATTGTATGGGTGTGTGTTACATTACATTCACTAGTAGGAGTGAGAAAAACATCACGGGGTGGTGCGCATTGTATGGGTGTGTGTTACATTACATTCACTAGTAGGAGTGAGAAAAACATCACGGGGTGGTGCGCATTGTATGGGTGTGTGTTACATTACATTCACTAGTAGGAGTGAGAAAAACATCACGGGGTGGTGCGCATTGTATGGGTGTGTGTTACATTACATTCACTAGTAGGAGTGCGAAAAACATCACGGGGTGGTGCGCATTTTATGGGTGTGTGTTACATTACATTCACTAGTAGGAGTGCGAAAAACATCACGGGGTGGTGCGCATTGTATGGGTGTGTGTTACATTACATTCACTCGTAGGAGTGAGAAAAACATCACGGGGTGGTGCGCATTGCATGGGTGTGTGTTACACTACATTCACTCGTAGGAGTGAGAAAAACATCACGGGGTGGTGCGCATTGTATGGGTGTGTGTTACATTACATTCACTAGTAGGAGTGAGAAAAACATCACGGGGTGGTGCGCATTGTATGGGTGTTTGTTACATTAGATTCACTAGTAGGAGTGAGAAAAACATCACGGGTTGGTGCGCATTGTATAGGTGTGTGTTACATTAAATTCACTAGTAGGAGTGAGAAAAACTTCACGGGGTGATGCGCATTGTATGGGTATGTGTTACATTACATTCACTAGTAGGAGTGAGAAAAACATCACGGGGTGGTGCGCATTGTATGGGTGTGTGTTACATTAGATTCACTAGTAGGAGTGAGAAAAACATCACGGGGTGGTGCGCATTGTATGGGTGTGTGTTACATTAGATTCACTAGTAGGAGTGAGAAAAACATCACGCGGTGGTGCGCATTGTATGGGTGTGTGTTACGTTACATTCACTAGTAGGAGTGAGAAAAACATCACGGGGTGGTGCACGTTGTATGGGTGTGTGTTACATTACATTCACTAGTAGGAGTGAGAAAAACATCACGGGGTGGTGCGCGTTGGATGGGTGTGTGTTACATTACATTCACTAGTAGGAGTGAGAAAAACATCACGGGGTGGTGCGCATTGTATGGGTGTGTGTTACATTACATTCACTAGTAGGAGTGCGAAAAACATCACGGGGTGGTGCGCATTGTATGGGTGTGTGTTACATTAGATTCCCTAGTAGGAGTGAGAAAATCAACACGGGGTGGTGCGCATTGTATGGGTGTGAGTTACATTACATTCACTAGTTGGAGTGAGAAAAACATCACGGGGTGGTGCGCATTGTATGGGTGTGTGTTACATTACATTCACTAGTAGGAGTGAGAAAAACATCACGGGCTGGTGCGCATTGTATGGGTGTGTGTTACATTACATTCACTAGTAGGAGTGAGAAAAACATCACGGGGTGGTGCGCATTGTATGGGTGTGTGTTACATTACATTCACTAGTAGGAGTGAGAAAAACATCACGGGGTGGTGCGCATTGTATGGGTGTGTGTTACATTAAATTCACTAGTAGGAGTGAGAAAAACATCACGGGGTGGTGCGCATTGTATGGGTGTGTGTTACATTACATTCACTAGTAGGAGTGCGAAAAACATCACGGGGTGGTGCGCATTGTATGGGTGTGTGTTACATTACATTCACTAGTAGGAGTGAGAAAAACATCACGGGGTGGTGCGCATTGTATGGGTGTGTGTTACATTAGATTCACTAGTAGGAGTGAGAAAAACATCACGGGTTGGTGCGCATTGTATGGGTGTGTGTTACATTAAATTCACTAGTAGGAGTGAGAAAAACATCACGGGGTGGTGCGCATTGTATGGGTGTTTGTTACATTAGATTCACTAGTAGGAGTGAGAAAATCAACACGGGGTGGTGCGCATTGTATGGGTGTGTGTTACATTACATTCACTAGTAGGAGTGAGAAAAACATCACGGGGTGGTGCGCATTGTATGGGTGTGTGTTACATTACATTCACTAGTAGGAGTGAGAAAAACATCACGGGGTGGTGCGCATTGTATGGGTGTGTGTTACATTACATTCACTAGTAGGAGTGAGAAAAACATCACGGGGTGGTGCGCATTGTATGGGTGTGTGTTACATTACATTCACTAGTAGGAGTGAGAAAAACATCACGGGGTGGTGCGCATTGTATGGGTGTGTGTTACATTACATTCACTAGTAGGAGTGAGAAAAACATCACGGGGTGGTGCGCATTGTATGAGTGTGTGTTACATTACATTCACTAGTAGGAGTGAGAAAAACATCACGGGGTGGTGCGCATTGTATGGGTGTGTGTTACATTACATTCACTAGTAGGAGTGAGAAAAACATCACGGGGTGGTGCGCATTGTATGGGTGTGTGTTACATTACATTCACTAGTAGGAGTGAGAAAAACATCACGGGGTGGTGCGCATTGTATGGGTGTGTGTTACATTACATTCACTAGTAGGAGTGAGAAAAACATCACGGGGTGGTGCGCATTTTATGGGTGTGTGTTACATTACATTCACTAGTAGGAGTGCGAAAAACATTACGGGGTGGTGCGCATTGTATGGGTTTGTGTTACATTACATTCACTCGTAGGAGTGAGAAAAACATCACGGGGTGGTGCGCATTGCATGGGTGTGTGTTACATTACATTCACTCGTAGGAGTGAGAAAAACATGACGGGGTGGTGCGCATTGTATGGGTGTGTGTTACATTACATTCACTAGTAGGAGTGAGAAAAACATCACGGGGTGGTGCGCATTGTATGGGTGTTTGTTACATTAGATTCACTAGTAGGAGTGAGAAAAACATCACGGGTTGGTGCGCATTGTATAGGTGTGTGTTACATTAAATTCACTAGTAGGAGTGAGAAAAACTTCACGGGGTGATGCGCATTGTATGGGTGTTTGTTGCATTAGATTCCCTAGTAGGAGTGAGAAAATCAACACGGGGTGGTGCGCATTGTATGGGTGTGTGTTACATTACATTCACTAGTAGGAGTGAGAAAAACATCACGGGGTGGTGCGCATTGTATGGGTGTGTGTTACATTACATTCACTAGTAGGAGTGAGAAAAACATCACGGGGTGGTGCGCATTGTATGGGTGTGTGTTACATTACATTCACTAGTAGGAGTGTGAAAAACATCACGGGGTGGTGCGCATTGTATGGGTGTGTGTTACATTACATTCACTAGTAGGAGTGAGAAAAACATCACGGGGTGGTGCGCATTGTATGGGTGTGTGTTACATTAAATTCACTAGTAGGAGTGAGAAAAACATCACGGGGTGGTGCGCATTGTATGGATGTGTGTTACATTACATTCACTAATAGGAGTGCGAAAAACATCACGGGGTGGTGCGCATTGTATGGGTGTGTGTTACATTACATTCACTAGTAGGTGTGCGAAAAACATCACGGGGTGGTGCGCATTGTATGGGTGTGTGTTACATTACATTCACTAGTAGGAGTGAGAAAAACATCACGGGGTGGTGCGCATTGTATGGGTGTGTGTTACATTAGATTCACTAGTAGGAGTGAGAAAATCATCACGGGGTGGTGCGCATTGTATGGGTGTGTGTTACATTACATTCACTAGTAGGAGTGAGAAAAACATCACGGGGTGGTGCGCATTGTATGGGTGTGTGTTACATTACATTCACTAGTAGGAGTGAGAAAAACATCACGGAGTGGTGCGCATTGTATGGGTGTGTGTTACATTACATTCACTAGTAGGAGTGAGAAAAACATCACGGGGTGGTGCGCATTGTATGGGTGTGTGTTACATTACATTCACTAGTAGGAGTGAGAAAATCATCACGGGGTGGTGCGCATTGTATGGGTGTGTGTTACATTACATTCACTAGTAGGAGTGAGAAAATCATCACGGGGTGGTGCGCATTGTATGGGTGTGTGTTACATTACATTCACTAGTAGGAGTGAGAAAAACATCACGGGGTGGTGCGCATTGTATGGGTGTGTGTTACATTAGATTCACTAGTAGGAGTGAGAAAAACATCACGGGGTGGTGCGCATTGTATGGGTGTGTGTTACATTACATTCACTAGTAGGAGTGAGAAAAACATCACGGGGTGGTGCGCATTGTATGGGTGTGTGTTACATTACATTCACTAGTAGGAGTGAGAAAAACATCACGGGGTGGTGCGCATTGTATGGGTGTGTGTTACATTACATTCACTAGTAGGAGTGAGAAAAACATCACGGGGTGGTGCGCATTGTATGGGTGTGTGTTACATTACGTTCACTAGTAGGAGTGAGAAAAACATCACGGGGTGGTGCGCATTGTATGGGTGTGTGTTACATTACATTCACTAGTAGGAGTGCGAAAAACATCACGGGGTGGTGCGCATTGTATGGGTGTGTGTTACATTACATTCACTAGTAGGAGTGCGAAAAACATCACGGGGTGGTGCGCATTGTATGGGTGTGTGTTACATTACATTCACTAGTAGGAGTGAGAAAAACATCACGGGGTGGTGCGCATTGTATGGGTGTGTGTTACATTAGATTCACTAGTAGGAGTGAGAAAAACATCACGGGTTGGTGCGCATTGTATGGGTGTGTGTTACATTAAATTCACTAGTAGGAGTGAGAAAAACATCACGGGGTGGTGCGCATTGTATGGGTGTTTGTTACATTAGATTCACTAGTAGGAGTGAGAAAATCAACACGGGGTGGTGCGCATTGTATGGGTGTGTGTTACATTACATTCACTAGTAGGAGTGAGAAAAACATCACGGGGTGGTGCGCATTGTATGGGTGTGTGTTACATTACATTCACTAGTAGGAGTGAGAAAAACATCACGGGGTGGTGCGCATTGTATGGGTGTGTGTTACATTACATTCACTAGTAGGAGTGAGAAAAACATCACGGGGTGGTGCGCATTGTATGGGTGTGTGTTACATTACATTCACTAGTAGGAGTGAGAAAAACATCACGGGGTGGTGCGCATTGTATGGGTGTGTGTTACATTACATTCACTAGTAGGAGTGAGAAAAACATCACGGGGTGGTGCGCATTGTATGGGTGTGTGTTACATTACATTCACTAGTAGGAGTGAGAAAAACATCACGGGGTGGTGCGCATTGTATGGGTGTGTGTTACATTACATTCACTAGTAGGAGTGAGAAAAACATCACGGGGTGGTGCGCATTGTACGGGTGTGTGTTACATTACATTCACTAGTAGGAGTGAGAAAAACATCACGGCTTGGTGCGCATTGTATGGGTGTGTGTTACATTACATTCACTAGTAGGAGTGAGAAAAACATCACGGGGTGGTGCGCATTTTATGGGTGTGTGTTACATTACATTCACTAGTAGGAGTGCGAAAAACATTACGGGGTGGTGCGCATTGTATGGGTTTGTGTTACATTACATTCACTCGTAGGAGTGAGAAAAACATCACGGGGTGGTGCGCATTGCATGGGTGTGTGTTACATTACATTCACTCGTAGGAGTGAGAAAAACATGACGGGGTGGTGCGCATTGTATGGGTGTGTGTTACATTACATTCACTAGTAGGAGTGAGAAAAACATCACGGGGTGGTGCGCATTGTATGGGTGTTTGTTACATTAGATTCACTAGTAGGAGTGAGAAAAACATCACGGGTTGGTGCGCATTGTATAGGTGTGTGTTACATTAAATTCACTAGTAGGAGTGAGAAAAACTTCACGGGGTGATGCGCATTGTATGGGTGTTTGTTGCATTAGATTCCCTAGTAGGAGTGAGAAAATCAACACGGGGTGGTGCGCATTGTATGGGTGTGTGTTACATTACATTCACTAGTAGGAGTGAGAAAAACATCACGGGGTGGTGCGCATTGTATGGGTGTGTGTTACATTACATTCACTAATAGGAGTGCGAAAAACATCACGGGGTGGTGCGCATTGTATGGGTGTGTGTTACATTACATTCACTAGTAGGAGTGCGAAAAACATCACGGGGTGGTGCGCATTGTATGGGTGTGTGTTACATTACATTCACTAGTAGGAGTGAGAAAAACATCACGGGGTGGTGCGCATTGTATGGGTGTGTGTTACATTAGATTCACTAGTAGGAGTGAGAAAATCATCACGGGGTGGTGCGCATTGTATGGGTGTGTGTTACATTACATTCACTAGTAGGAGTGAGAAAAACATCACGGGGTGGTGCGCATTGTATGGGTGTGTGTTACATTACATTCACTAGTAGGAGTGAGAAAAACATCACGGGGTGGTGCGCATTGTATGGGTGTGTGTTACATTACATTCACTAGTAGGAGTGAGAAAAACATCACGGGGTGGTGCGCATTGTATGGGTGTGTGTTACATTACATTCACTAGTAGGAGTGAGAAAAACATCACGGGGTGGTGCGCATTGTATGGGTGTGTGTTACATTACATTCACTAGTAGGAGTGAGAAAAACATCACGGGGTGGTGCGCATTGTATGAGTGTGTGTTACATTACATTCACTAGTAGGAGTGAGAAAAACATCACGGGGTGGTGCGCATTGTATGGGTGTGTGTTACATTACATTCACTAGTAGGAGTGAGAAAAACATCACGGGGTGGTGCGCATTGTATGGGTGTGTGTTACATTACATTCACTAGTAGGAGTGAGAAAAACATCACGGGGTGGTGCGCATTGTATGGGTGTGTGTTACATTACATTCACTAGTAGGAGTGAGAAAAACATCACGGGGTGGTGCGCATTTTATGGGTGTGTGTTACATTACATTCACTAGTAGGAGTGCGAAAAACATTACGGGGTGGTGCGCATTGTATGGGTTTGTGTTACATTACATTCACTCGTAGGAGTGAGAAAAACATCACGGGGTGGTGCGCATTGCATGGGTGTGTGTTACATTACATTCACTCGTAGGAGTGAGAAAAACATGACGGGGTGGTGCGCATTGTATGGGTGTGTGTTACATTACATTCACTAGTAGGAGTGAGAAAAACATCACGGGGTGGTGCGCATTGTATGGGTGTTTGTTACATTAGATTCACTAGTAGGAGTGAGAAAAACATCACGGGTTGGTGCGCATTGTATAGGTGTGTGTTACATTAAATTCACTAGTAGGAGTGAGAAAAACTTCACGGGGTGATGCGCATTGTATGGGTGTTTGTTGCATTAGATTCCCTAGTAGGAGTGAGAAAATCAACACGGGGTGGTGCGCATTGTATGGGTGTGTGTTACATTACATTCACTAGTAGGAGTGAGAAAAACATCACGGGGTGGTGCGCATTGTATGGGTGTGTGTTACATTACATTCACTAGTAGGAGTGAGAAAAACATCACGGGGTGGTGCGCATTGTATGGGTGTGTGTTACATTACATTCACTAGTAGGAGTGTGAAAAACATCACGGGGTGGTGCGCATTGTATGGGTGTGTGTTACATTACATTCACTAGTAGGAGTGAGAAAAACATCACGGGGTGGTGCGCATTGTATGGGTGTGTGTTACATTAAATTCACTAGTAGGAGTGAGAAAAACATCACGGGGTGGTGCGCATTGTATGGATGTGTGTTACATTACATTCACTAATAGGAGTGCGAAAAACATCACGGGGTGGTGCGCATTGTATGGGTGTGTGTTACATTACATTCACTAGTAGGTGTGCGAAAAACATCACGGGGTGGTGCGCATTGTATGGGTGTGTGTTACATTACATTCACTAGTAGGAGTGAGAAAAACATCACGGGGTGGTGCGCATTGTATGGGTGTGTGTTACATTAGATTCACTAGTAGGAGTGAGAAAATCATCACGGGGTGGTGCGCATTGTATGGGTGTGTGTTACATTACATTCACTAGTAGGAGTGAGAAAAACATCACGGGGTGGTGCGCATTGTATGGGTGTGTGTTACATTACATTCACTAGTAGGAGTGAGAAAAACATCACGGAGTGGTGCGCATTGTATGGGTGTGTGTTACATTACATTCACTAGTAGGAGTGAGAAAAACATCACGGGGTGGTGCGCATTGTATGGGTGTGTGTTACATTACATTCACTAGTAGGAGTGAGAAAATCATCACGGGGTGGTGCGCATTGTATGGGTGTGTGTTACATTACATTCACTAGTAGGAGTGAGAAAATCATCACGGGGTGGTGCGCATTGTATGGGTGTGTGTTACATTAGATTCACTAGTAGGAGTGAGAAAAACATCACGGGGTGGTGCGCATTGTATGGGTGTGTGTTACATTAGATTCACTAGTAGGAGTGAGAAAAACATCACGGGGTGGTGCGCATTGTATGGGTGTGTGTTACATTACATTCACTAGTAGGAGTGAGAAAAACATCACAGGGTGGTGCGCATTGTATGGGTGTGTGTTACATTACATTCACTAGTAGGAGTGAGAAAAACATCACGGGGTGGTGCGCATTGTATGGGTGTGTGTTACATTACATTCACTAGTAGGAGTGAGAAAAACATCACGGGGTGGTGCGCATTGTATGGGTGTGTGTTACATTACGTTCACTAGTAGGAGTGAGAAAAACATCACGGGGTGGTGCGCATTGTATGGGTGTGTGTTACATTACATTCACTAGTAGGAGTGCGAAAAACATCACGGGGTGGTGCGCATTGTATGGGTGTGTGTTACATTACATTCACTAGTAGGAGTGCGAAAAACATCACGGGGTGGTGCGCATTGTATGGGTGTGTGTTACATTACATTCACTAGTAGGAGTGAGAAAAACATCACGGGGTGGTGCGCATTGTATGGGTGTGTGTTACATTAGATTCACTAGTAGGAGTGAGAAAAACATCACGGGTTGGTGCGCATTGTATGGGTGTGTGTTACATTAAATTCACTAGTAGGAGTGAGAAAAACATCACGGGGTGGTGCGCATTGTATGGGTGTTTGTTACATTAGATTCACTAGTAGGAGTGAGAAAATCAACACGGGGTGGTGCGCATTGTATGGGTGTGTGTTACATTACATTCACTAGTAGGAGTGAGAAAAACATCACGGGGTGGTGCGCATTGTATGGGTGTGTGTTACATTACATTCACTAGTAGGAGTGAGAAAAACATCACGGGGTGGTGCGCATTGTATGGGTGTGTGTTACATTACATTCACTAGTAGGAGTGAGAAAAACATCACGGGGTGGTGCGCATTGTATGGGTGTGTGTTACATTACATTCACTAGTAGGAGTGAGAAAAACATCACGGGGTGGTGCGCATTGTATGGGTGTGTGTTACATTACATTCACTAGTAGGAGTGAGAAAAACATCACGGGGTGGTGCGCATTGTATGGGTGTGTGTTACATTACATTCACTAGTAGGAGTGAGAAAAACATCACGGGGTGGTGCGCATTGTATGGGTGTGTGTTACATTACATTCACTAGTAGGAGTGAGAAAAACATCACGGGGTGGTGCGCATTGTACGGGTGTGTGTTACATTACATTCACTAGTAGGAGTGAGAAAAACATCACGGCTTGGTGCGCATTGTATGGGTGTGTGTTACATTACATTCACTAGTAGGAGTGAGAAAAACATCACGGGGTGGTGCGCATTTTATGGGTGTGTGTTACATTACATTCACTAGTAGGAGTGCGAAAAACATTACGGGGTGGTGCGCATTGTATGGGTTTGTGTTACATTACATTCACTCGTAGGAGTGAGAAAAACATCACGGGGTGGTGCGCATTGCATGGGTGTGTGTTACATTACATTCACTCGTAGGAGTGAGAAAAACATGACGGGGTGGTGCGCATTGTATGGGTGTGTGTTACATTACATTCACTAGTAGGAGTGAGAAAAACATCACGGGGTGGTGCGCATTGTATGGGTGTTTGTTACATTAGATTCACTAGTAGGAGTGAGAAAAACATCACGGGTTGGTGCGCATTGTATAGGTGTGTGTTACATTAAATTCACTAGTAGGAGTGAGAAAAACTTCACGGGGTGATGCGCATTGTATGGGTGTTTGTTGCATTAGATTCCCTAGTAGGAGTGAGAAAATCAACACGGGGTGGTGCGCATTGTATGGGTGTGTGTTACATTACATTCACTAGTAGGAGTGAGAAAAACATCACGGGGTGGTGCGCATTGTATGGGTGTGTGTTACATTACATTCACTAATAGGAGTGCGAAAAACATCACGGGGTGGTGCGCATTGTATGGGTGTGTGTTACATTACATTCACTAGTAGGAGTGCGAAAAACATCACGGGGTGGTGCGCATTGTATGGGTGTGTGTTACATTACATTCACTAGTAGGAGTGAGAAAAACATCACGGGGTGGTGCGCATTGTATGGGTGTGTGTTACATTAGATTCACTAGTAGGAGTGAGAAAATCATCACGGGGTGGTGCGCATTGTATGGGTGTGTGTTACATTACATTCACTAGTAGGAGTGAGAAAAACATCACGGGGTGGTGCGCATTGTATGGGTGTGTGTTACATTACATTCACTAGTAGGAGTGAGAAAAACATCACGGAGTGGTGCGCATTGTATGGGTGTGTGTTACATTACATTCACTAGTAGGAGTGAGAAAAACATCACGGGGTGGTGCGCATTGTATGGGTGTGTGTTACATTACATTCACTAGTAGGAGTGAGAAAATCATCACGGGGTGGTGCGCATTGTATGGGTGTGTGTTACATTACATTCACTAGTAGGAGTGAGAAAATCATCACGGGGTGGTGCGCATTGCATGGGTGTGTGTTACATTACATTCACTAGTAGGAGTGAGAAAAACATCACGGGGTGGTGCGCATTGTATGGGTGTGTGTTACATTACATTCACTAGTAGGAGTGAGAAAAACATCACGGGGTGGTGCGCATTGTATGGGTGTGTGTTACATTAGATTCACTAGTAGGAGTGAGAAAAACATCACGGTGTGCTGCGCATTGTATGGGTGTGTGTTACATTAGATTCACTAGTAGGAGTGAGAAAAACATCACGGGGTGGTGCGCATTGTATGGGTGTGTGTTACATTACATTCACTAGTAGGAGTGAGAAAAACATCACGGGGTGGTGCGCATTGTATGGGTGTGTGTTACATTACATTCACTAGTAGGAGTGAGAAAAACATCACGGGGTGGTGCGCATTGTATGGGTGTGTGTTACATTACATTCACTAGTAGGAGTGCGAAAAACATCACGGGGTGGTGCGCATTTTATGGGTGTGTGTTACATTACATTCACTAGTAGGAGTGCGAAAAACATCACGGGGTGGTGCGCATTGTATGGGTGTGTGTTACATTACATTCACTCGTAGGAGTGAGAAAAACATCACGGGGTGGTGCGCATTGCATGGGTGTGTGTTACACTACATTCACTCGTAGGAGTGAGAAAAACATCACGGGGTGGTGCGCATTGTATGGGTGTGTGTTACATTACATTCACTAGTAGGAGTGAGAAAAACATCACGGGGTGGTGCGCATTGTATGGGTGTTTGTTACATTAGATTCACTAGTAGGAGTGAGAAAAACATCACGGGTTGGTGCGCATTGTATAGGTGTGTGTTACATTAAATTCACTAGTAGGAGTGAGAAAAACTTCACGGGGTGATGCGCATTGTATGGGTATGTGTTACATTACATTCACTAGTAGGAGTGAGAAAAACATCACGGGGTGGTGCGCATTGTATGGGTGTGTGTTACATTAGATTCACTAGTAGGAGTGAGAAAAACATCACGGGGTGGTGCGCATTGTATGGGTGTGTGTTACATTAGATTCACTAGTAGGAGTGAGAAAAACATCACGCGGTGGTGCGCATTGTATGGGTGTGTGTTACGTTACATTCACTAGTAGGAGTGAGAAAAACATCACGGGGTGGTGCACGTTGTATGGGTGTGTGTTACATTACATTCACTAGTAGGAGTGAGAAAAACATCACGGGGTGGTGCGCGTTGTATGGGTGTGTGTTACATTACATTCACTAGTAGGAGTGAGAAAAACATCACGGGGTGGTGCGCATTGTATGGGTGTGTGTTACATTACATTCACTAGTAGGAGTGCGAAAAACATCACGGGGTGGTGCGCATTGTATGGGTGTGTGTTACATTAGATTCCCTAGTAGGAGTGAGAAAATCAACACGGGGTGGTGCGCATTGTATGGGTGTGAGTTACATTACATTCACTAGTTGGAGTGAGAAAAACATCACGGGGTGGTGCGCATTGTATGGGTGTGTGTTACATTACATTCACTAGTAGGAGTGAGAAAAACATCACGGGGTGGTGCGCATTGTATGGGTGTGTGTTACATTACATTCACTAGTAGGAGTGAGAAAAACATCACGGGGTGGTGCGCATTGTATGGGTGTGTGTTACATTACATTCACTAGTAGGAGTGAGAAAAACATCACGGGGTGGTGCGCATTGTATGGGTGTGTGTTACATTAAATTCACTAGTAGGAGTGAGAAAAACATCACGGGGTGGTGCGCATTGTATGGATGTGTGTTACATTACATTCACTAGTAGGAGTGCGAAAAACATCACGGGGTGGTGCGCATTGTATGGGTGTGTGTTACATTACATTCACTAGTAGGAGTGAGAAAAACATCACGGGGTGGTGCGCATTGTATGGGTGTGTGTTACATTACATTCACTAGTAGGAGTGAGAAAAACATCACGGCGTGGTGCGCATTGTATGGGTGTGTGTTACATTAGATTCACTAGTAGGAGTGAGAAAATCATCACGGGGTGGTGCGCATTGTATGGGTGTGTGTTACATTACATTCACAAGTAGGAGTGAGAAAAACATCACGGGGTGGTGCGCATTGTATGGGTGTGTGTTACATTACATTCACTAGTAGGAGTGAGAAAAACATCACGGGGTGGTCCGCATTGTATGGGTTTGTGTTACATTACATTCACTAGTAGGAGTGAGAAAAACATCACGGGGTGGTGCGCATTGTATGGGTGTGTGTTACATTACATTCACTAGTAGGAGTGAGAAAATCATCACGGGGTGGTGCGCATTGCATGGGTGTGTGTTACATTACATTCACTAGTAGGAGTGAGAAAAACATCACGGGGTGGTGCGCATTGTATGGGTATGTGTTACATTACATTCACTAGTAGGAGTGAGAAAAACATCACGGGGTGGTGCGCATTGTATGGGTGTGTGTTACATTAGATTCACTAGTAGGAGTGAGAAAAACATCACGGTGTGCTGCGCATTGTATGGGTGTGTTACATTAGATTCACTAGTAGGAGTGAGAAAAACATCACGGGGTGGTGCGCATTGTATGGGTGTGTGTTACATTACATTCACTAGTAGGAGTGAGAAAAACATCACGGGGTGGTGCGCATTGTATGGGTGTGTGTTACATTACATTCACTAGTAGGAGTGAGAAAAACATCACGGGGTGGTGCGCATTGTATGGGTGTGTGTTACATTACATTCACTAGTAGGAGTGCGAAAAACATCACGGGGTGGTGCGCATTTTATGGGTGTGTGTTACATTACATTCACTAGTAGGAGTGCGAAAAACATCACGGGGTGGTGCGCATTGTATGGGTGTGTGTTACATTACATTCACTCGTAGGAGTGAGAAAAACATCACGGGGTGGTGCGCACTGCATGGGTGTGTGTTACATTACATTCACTCGTAGGAGTGAGAAAAACATCACGGGGTGGTGCGCATTGTATGGGTGTGTGTTACATTACATTCACTAGTAGGAGTGAGAAAAACATCACGGGGTGGTGCGCATTGTATGGGTGTTTGTTACATTAGATTCACTAGTAGGAGTGAGAAAAACATCACGGGTTGGTGCGCATTGTATAGGTGTGTGTTACATTAAATTCACTAGTAGGAGTGAGAAAAACTTCACGGGGTGATGCGCATTGTATGGGTATGTGTTACATTACATTCACTAGTAGGAGTGAGAAAAACATCACGGGGTGGTGCGCATTGTATGGGTGTGTGTTACATTAGATTCACTAGTAGGAGTGAGAAAAACATCACGGGGTGGTGCGCATTGTATGGGTGTGTGTTACATTAGATTCACTAGTAGGAGTGAGAAAAACATCACGGGGTGGTGCACATTGTATGGGTGTGTGTTATGTTACATTCACTAGTAGGAGTGAGAAAAACATCACGGGGTGGTGCGCGTTGTATGGGTGTGTGTTACATTACATTCACTAGTAGGAGTGAGAAAAACATCACGGGGTGGTGCGCGTTGTATGGGTGTGTGTTACATTACATTCACTAGTAGGAGTGAGAAAAACATCACGGGGTGGTGCGCATTGTATGGGTGTGTGTTACATTACATTCACTAGTAGGAGTGAGAAAAACATCACGGGGTGGTGCGCATTGTATGGGTGTGTGTTACATTACATTCACTAGTAGGAGTGAGAAAAACATCACGGGGTGGTGCGCATTGTATGGGTGTGTGTTACATTACATTCACTAGTAGGAGTGTGAAAAACATCACGGGGTGGTGCGCATTGTATGGGTGTGTGTTACATTACATTCACTAGTAGGAGTGAGAAAAACATCACGGGGTGGTGCGCATTGTATGGGTGTGTGTTACATTAAATTCACTAGTAGTAGTGAGAAAAACATCACGGGGTGGTGCGCATTGTATGGATGTGTGTTACATTACATTCACTAATAGGAGTGCGAAAAACATCACGGGGTGGTGCGCATTGTATGGGTGTGTGTTACATTACATTCACTAGTAGGAGTGAGAAAAACATCACGGGGTGGTGCGCATTGTATGGGTGTGTGTTACATTACATTCACTAGTAGGAGTGAGAAAAACATCACGGGGTGGTGCGCATTGTATGGGTGTGTGTTACATTAGATTCACTAGTAGGAGTGAGAAAATCATCACGGGGTGGTGCGCATTGTATGGGTGTGTGTTACATTACATTCACTAGTAGGAGTGAGAAAAACATCACGGGGTGGTGCGCATTGTATGGGTGTGTGTTACATTACATTCACTAGTAGGAGTGAGAAAATCATCACGGGGTGGTGCGCATTGCATGGGTGTGTGTTACATTACATTCACTAGTAGGAGTGAGAAAAACATCACGGGGTGGTGCGCATTGTATGGGTATGTGTTACATTACATTCACTAGTAGGAGTGAGAAAAACATCACGGGGTGGTGCGCATTGTATGGGTGTGTGTTACATTAGATTCACTAGTAGGAGTGAGAAAAACATCACGGGGTGGTGCGCATTGTATGGGTGTGTGTTACATTAGATTCACTAGTAGGAGTGAGAAAAACATCACGGGGTGGTGCGCATTGTATGGGTGTGTGTTACGTTACATTCACTAGTAGGAGTGAGAAAAACATCACGGGGTGGTGCGCATTGTATGGGTGTGTGTTACATTACATTCACTAGTAGGAGTGAGAAAAACATCACGGGGTGGTGCGCATTGTATGGGTGTGTGTTACATTACATTCACTAGTAGGAGTGAGAAAAACATCACGGGGTGGTGCGCATTGTATGGGTGTGTGTTACATTACATTCACTAGTAGGAGTGAGAAAAACATCACGGGGTGGTGCGCATTGTATGGGTGTGTGTTACATTACATTCACTAGTAGGAGTGCGAAAAACATCACGGGGTGGTGCGCATTGTATGGGTGTGTGTTACATTACATTCACTCGTAGGAGTGAGAAAAACATCACGGGGTGGTGCGCATTGCATGGGTGTGTGTTACATTACATTCACTCGTAGGAGTGAGAAAAACATCATGGGGTGGTGCGCATTGTATGGGTGTGTGTTACATTACATTCACTAGTAGGAGTGAGAAAAACATCACGGGGTGGTGCGCATTGTATGAGTGTGTGTTACATTAGATTCACTAGTAGGAGTGAGAAAAACATCAAGGGTTGGTGCGCATTGTATAGGTGTGTGTTACATTAAATTCACTAGTAGGAGTGAGAAAAACATCACGGGGTGGTGCGCATTGTATGGGTGTTTGTTACATTAGATTCACTAGTAGGAGTGAGAAAATCAACACGGGGTGGTGCGCATTGTATGGGTGTGTGTTACATTACATTCACTAGTAGGAGTGAGAAAAACATCACGGGGTGGTGCGCATTGTATGGGTGTGTGTTACATTACATTCACTAGTAAGAGTGAGAAAAACATCACGGGGTGGTGCGCATTGTATGGGTGTGTGTTACATTACATTCACTAGTAGGAGTGTGAAAAACATCACGGGGTGGTGCGCATTGTATGGGTGTGTGTTACATTACATTCACTAGTAGGAGTGAGAAAAACATAACGGGGTGGTGCGCATTGTATGGGTGTGTGTTACTTTACATTCACTAGTAGGAGTGAGAAAAACATCACGGGGTGGTGCGCATTGTATGGGTGTGTGTTACATTACATTCACTAATAGGAGTGCGAAAAACATCACGGGGTGGTGCGCATTGTATGGGTGTGTGTTACATTACATTCACTAGTAGGAGTGAGAAAAACATCACGGGGTGGTGCGCATTGTATGGGTGTGTGTTACATTACATTCACTAGTAGGAGTGAGAAAAACATCACGGGGTGGTGCGCATTGTATGGGTGTGTGTTACATTACATTCACTAGTAGGAGTGAGAAAAACATCACGGGGTGGTGCGCATTGTATGGGTGTGTGTTACATTACATTCACTAGTAGGAGTGAGAAAAACATCACGGGGTGGTGCGCATTGTATTGGTGTGTGTTACATTACATTCACTAGTAGGAGTGAGAAAAACATCACGGGGTGGTGCGCATTGTATGGGTGTGTGTTACATTACATTCACTAGTAGGAGTGAGAAAAACATCACGGGGTGGTGCGCATTGTATGGGTGTTTGTTACATTAGATTCACTAGTAGGAGTGAGAAAAACATCACGGGGTGGTGCGCATTGTATGGGTATGTGTTACATTACATTCACTAGTAGGAGTGAGAAAAACATCACGGGGTGGTGCGCATTGTATGGGTGTTTGTTACATTAGATTCCCTAGTAGGAGTGAGAAAATCATCACGGGGTGGTGCGCATTGTATGGGTGTGTGTTACATTACATCACTAGTAGGAGTGAGAAAAACATCACGGGGTGGTGCGCATTGTATGGGTGTGTGTTACATTATATTCACTAGTAGGAGTGAGAAAAACATCACGGGGTGGTGCGCATTTTATGGGTGTGTGTTACATTAGATTCTCTAGTAGGAGTGAGAAAAACATCACGGGGTGGTGCGCATTGTATGGGTGTGTGTTACATTACATTAACTAGTAGGAGTGCGAAAAACATCACGGGGTGGTGCGCATTGTATGGGTGTGTGTTACATTACATTCACTCGTAGGAGTGAGAAAAACATCACGGGGTGGTGCGCATTGCATGGGTGTGTGTTACATTACATTCACTCGTAGGAGTGAGAAAAACATCATGGGGTGGTGCGCATTGTATGGGTGTGTGTTACATTACATTCACTAGTAGGAGTGAGAAAAACATCACGGGGTGGTGCGCATTGTATGGGTGTGTGTTACATTAGATTCACTAGTAGGAGTGAGAAAAACATCACGGGTTGGTGCGCATTGTATAGGTGTGTGTTACATTAAATTCACTAGTAGGAGTGAGAAAAACATCACGGGGTGGTGCGCATTGTATGGGTGTTTGTTACATTAGATTCACTAGTAGGAGTGAGAAAATCAACACGGTGTGGTGCGCATTGTATGGGTGTGTGTTACATTACATTCACTAGTAGGAGTGAGAAAAACATCACGGGGTGGTGCGCATTGTATGGGTGTGTGTTACATTACATTCACTAGTAGGAGTGAGAAAATCAACACGGGGTGGTGCGCATTGTATGGGTGTGTGTTACATTACATTCACTAGTAAGAGTGAGAAAAACATCACGGGGTGGTGCGCATTGTATGGGTGTGTGTTACATTACATTCACTAGTAGGAGTGTGAAAAACATCACGGGGTGGTGCGCATTGTATGGGTGTGTGTTACATTACATTCACTAGTAGGAGTGAGAAAAACATAACGGGGTGGTGCGCATTGTATGGGTGTGTGTTACTTTACATTCACTAGTAGGAGTGAGAAAAACATCACGGGGTGGTGCGCATTGTATGGGTGTGTGTTACATTACATTCACTAATAGGAGTGCGAAAAACATCACGGGGTGGTGCGCATTGTATGGGTGTGTGTTACATTACATTCACTAGTAGGAGTGAGAAAAACATCACGGGGTGGTGCGCATTGTATGGGTGTGTGTTACATTACATTCACTAGTAGGAGTGAGAAAAACATCACGGGGTGGTGCGCATTGTATGGGTGTGTGTTACATTACATTCACTAGTAGGAGTGAGAAAAACATCACGGGGTGGTGCGCATTGTATGGGTGTGTGTTACATTACATTCACTAGTAGGAGTTAGAAAAACATCACGGGGTGGTGCGCATTGTATTGGTGTGTGTTACATTACATTCACTAGTAGGAGTGAGAAAAACATGACGGGGTGGTGCGCTTTGTATGGGTGTGTGTTACATTACATTCACTAGTAGGAGTGAGAAAAACATCACGGGGTGGTGCGCATTGTATGGGTGTTTGTTACATTAGATTCACTAGTAGGAGTGAGAAAAACATCACGGGGTGGTGCGCATTGTATGGGTATGTGTTACATTACATTCACTAGTAGGAGTGAGAAAAACATCACGGGGTGGTGCGCATTGTATGGGTGTTTGTTACATTAGATTCCCTAGTAGGAGTGAGAAAATCGTCACGGGGTGGTGCGCATTGTATGGGTGTGTGTTACATTACATTCACTAGTAGGAGTGAGAAAAACATCACGGGGTGGTGCGCATTGTATGGGTGTGTGTTACATTATATTCACTAGTAGGAGTGAGAAAAACATCACGGGGTGGTGCGCATTTTATGGGTGTGTGTTACATTAGATTCTCTAGTAGGAGTGAGAAAAACATCACGGGGTGGTGCGCATTGTATGGGTGTGTGTTACATTACATTCACTAGTAGGAGTGAGAAAAACATCACGGGGTGGTGCGCATTGTATGGGTGTGTGTTACATTAGATCCACTAGTAGGAGTGAGAAAATAATCACGGGGTGGTGCGCATTGTATGGGTGTGTGTTACATTACATTCACTAGTAGGAGTGCGAAAAACATCACGGGGTGGTGCGCATTGTATGGGTGTGTGTTACATTACATTCACTAGTAGGAGTGAGAAAATCATCACGGGGTGGTGCGCATTGTATGGGTGTGTGTTACATTACATTCACTAGTAGGAGTGAGAAAAACATCACGGGGTGGTGCGCATTGTATGGGTGTGTGTTACATTACATTCACTAGTAGGAGTGAGAAAAACATCACGGGGTGGTGCGCATTGTATGGGTGTGTGTTACATTACATTCACTAGTAGGAGTGAGAAAAACATCACGGGGTGGTGCGCATTGTATGGGTGTGTGTTACATTAGATTCACTAGTAGGAGTGAGAAAAACATCACGGAGTGGTGCGCATTGTATGGGTGTGTGTTACATTAGATTCACTAGTAGGAGTGAGAAAAACATCACGGGGTGGTGCGCATTGTATGGGTGTGTGTTACGTTACATTCACTAGTAGGAGTGAGAAAAACATCACGGGGTGGTGCGCATTGTATGGGTGTGTGTTACATTAAATTCACTAGTAGGAGTGAGAAAAACATCACGGGGTGGTGCGCATTGTATGGGTGTGTGTTACATTAGATTCACTAGTAGGAGTGAGAAAAACATCACGGGGTGGTGCGCATTGTATGGGTGTGTGTTACATTACATGCACTAGTAGGAGTGAGAAAAACATCACGGGGTGGTGCGCATTGTATGGTTGTGTTTTACATTACATTCACTAGTAGGAGTGAGAAAAACATTACGGGGTGGTGCGCATTGTATGGGTGTGTATTACATTACATTCACTAGTAATAGTGCGAAAAACATCACGGGGGGGTGCGCATTGTATGGGTGTGTGTTACATTACATTCACTAGTAGGAGTGCGAAAAACATCACGGGGTGGTGCGCATTGTATGGGTGTGTGTTACATTAGATTCACTAGTAGGAGTGAGAAAAACATCACGGGTTGGTGCGCATTGTATAGGTGTGTGTTACATTAAATTCACTAGTAGGAGTGAGAAAAACATCACGGGGTGGTGCGCATTGTATGGGTGTTTGTTACATTAGATTCACTAGTAGGAGTGAGAAAATCAACACGGTGTGGTGCGCATTGTATGGGTGTGTGTTACATTACATTCACTAGTAGGAGTGAGAAAAACATCACGGGGTGGTGCGCATTGTATGGGTGTGTGTTACATTACATTCACTAGTAGGAGTGAGAAAATCAACACGGGGTGGTGCGCATTGTATGGGTGTGTGTTACATTACATTCACTAGTAAGAGTGAGAAAAACATCACGGGGTGGTGCGCATTGTATGGGTGTGTGTTACATTACATTCACTAGTAGGAGTGTGAAAAACATCACGGGGTGGTGCGCATTGTATGGGTGTGTGTTACATTACATTCACTAGTAGGAGTGAGAAAAACATAACGGGGTGGTGCGCATTGTATGGGTGTGTGTTACTTTACATTCACTAGTAGGAGTGAGAAAAACATCACGGGGTGGTGCGCATTGTATGGGTGTGTGTTACATTACATTCACTAATAGGAGTGCGAAAAACATCACGGGGTGGTGCGCATTGTATGGGTGTGTGTTACATTACATTCACTAGTAGGAGTGAGAAAAACATCACGGGGTGGTGCGCATTGTATGGGTGTGTGTTACATTACATTCACTAGTAGGAGTGAGAAAAACATCACGGGGTGGTGCGCATTGTATGGGTGTGTGTTACATTACATTCACTAGTAGGAGTGAGAAAAACATCACGGGGTGGTGCGCATTGTATGGGTGTGTGTTACATTACATTCACTAGTAGGAGTTAGAAAAACATCACGGGGTGGTGCGCATTGTATTGGTGTGTGTTACATTACATTCACTAGTAGGAGTGAGAAAAACATGACGGGGTGGTGCGCTTTGTATGGGTGTGTGTTACATTACATTCACTAGTAGGAGTGAGAAAAACATCACGGGGTGGTGCGCATTGTATGGGTGTTTGTTACATTAGATTCACTAGTAGGAGTGAGAAAAACATCACGGGGTGGTGCGCATTGTATGGGTATGTGTTACATTACATTCACTAGTAGGAGTGAGAAAAACATCACGGGGTGGTGCGCATTGTATGGGTGTTTGTTACATTAGATTCCCTAGTAGGAGTGAGAAAATCGTCACGGGGTGGTGCGCATTGTATGGGTGTGTGTTACATTACATTCACTAGTAGGAGTGAGAAAAACATCACGGGGTGGTGCGCATTGTATGGGTGTGTGTTACATTATATTCACTAGTAGGAGTGAGAAAAACATCACGGGGTGGTGCGCATTTTATGGGTGTGTGTTACATTAGATTCTCTAGTAGGAGTGAGAAAAACATCACGGGGTGGTGCGCATTGTATGGGTGTGTGTTACATTACATTCACTAGTAGGAGTGAGAAAAACATCACGGGGTGGTGCGCATTGTATGGGTGTGTGTTACATTAGATCCACTAGTAGGAGTGAGAAAATAATCACGGGGTGGTGCGCATTGTATGGGTGTGTGTTACATTACATTCACTAGTAGGAGTGCGAAAAACATCACGGGGTGGTGCGCATTGTATGGGTGTGTGTTACATTACATTCACTAGTAGGAGTGAGAAAATCATCACGGGGTGGTGCGCATTGTATGGGTGTGTGTTACATTACATTCACTAGTAGGAGTGAGAAAAACATCACGGGGTGGTGCGCATTGTATGGGTGTGTGTTACATTACATTCACTAGTAGGAGTGAGAAAAACATCACGGGGTGGTGCGCATTGTATGGGTGTGTGTTACATTACATTCACTAGTAGGAGTGAGAAAAACATCACGGGGTGGTGCGCATTGTATGGGTGTGTGTTACATTAGATTCACTAGTAGGAGTGAGAAAAACATCACGGAGTGGTGCGCATTGTATGGGTGTGTGTTACATTAGATTCACTAGTAGGAGTGAGAAAAACATCACGGGGTGGTGCGCATTGTATGGGTGTGTGTTACGTTACATTCACTAGTAGGAGTGAGAAAAACATCACGGGGTGGTGCGCATTGTATGGGTGTGTGTTACATTAAATTCACTAGTAGGAGTGAGAAAAACATCACGGGGTGGTGCGCATTGTATGGGTGTGTGTTACATTAGATTCACTAGTAGGAGTGAGAAAAACATCACGGGGTGGTGCGCATTGTATGGGTGTGTGTTACATTACATGCACTAGTAGGAGTGAGAAAAACATCACGGGGTGGTGCGCATTGTATGGTTGTGTTTTACATTACATTCACTAGTAGGAGTGAGAAAAACATTACGGGGTGGTGCGCATTGTATGGGTGTGTATTACATTACATTCACTAGTAATAGTGCGAAAAACATCACGGGGGGGTGCGCATTGTATGGGTGTGTGTTACATTACATTCACTAGTAGGAGTGCGAAAAACATCACGGGGTGGTGCGCATTGTATGGGTGTGTGTTACATTACATTCACTCGTAGGAGTGAGAAAAACATCACGGGGTGGTGCGCATTGTATGGGTGTGTGTTACATTACATTCACTCGTAGGAGTGAGAAAAACATCACGGGGTGGTGCGCATTGTATGGGTGTGTGTTACATTACATTCACTAGTAGGAGTGAGAAAAACATCACGGGGTGGTGCGCATTGTATGGGTGTTTGTTACATTATATTCACTAGTAGGAGTGAGAAAAACATCACGGGTTGGTGCGCATTGTATAGGTGTGTGTTACATTAAATTCACTAGTAGGAGTGAGAAAAACATCACGGGGTGGTGCGCATTGTATGGGTGTTTGTTACATTAGATTCACTAGTAGGAGTGAGAAAATCAACACGGGTGGTGCGCATTGTATGGGTGTGTGTTACATTACATTCACTAGTAGGAGTGAGAAAAACATCACGGGGTGGTGCGCATTGTATGGGTGTGTGTTACATTACATTCACTAGTAGGAGTGAGAAAAACATCACGGGGTGGTGCACATTGTATGGGTGTGTGTTACATTACATTCACTAGTAGGAGTGTGAAAAACATCACGGGGTGGTGCGCATTGTATGGGTGTGTGTTACATTACATTCACTAGTAGGAGTGAGAAAAACATCACGGGGTGGTGCGCATTGTATGGGTGTGTGTTACATTACATTCACTAGTAGGAGTGAGAAAAACATCACGGGGTGGTGCGCATTGTATGGATGTGTGTTACATTACATTCACTAATAGGAGTGCGAAAAACATCACGGGGTGGTGCGCATTGTATGGGTGTGTGTTACATTACATTCACTAGTAGGAGTGAGAAAAACATCACGGGGTGGTGCGCATTGTATGGGTGTGTGTTACATTACATTCACTAGTAGGAGTGAGAAAAACATCACAGGGTGGTGCGCACTGTATGGGTGTGTGTTACATTACATTCACTAGTAGGAGTGAGAAAAACATCACGGGGTGGTGCGCATTGTATGGGTGTGTGTTACATTACATTCACTAGTAGGAGTGAGAAAAACATCACGGGGTGGTGCGCATTGTATGGGTGTGTGTTACATTACATTCACTAGTAGGAGTTAGAAAAACATCACGGGGTGGTGCGCATTGTATAGGTGTGTGTTACATTACATTCACTAGTAGGAGTGAGAAAAACATGACGGGGTGGTGCGCTTTGTATTTGTGTGTGTTACATTACATTCACTAGTAGGAGTGAGAAAAACATCACGGGGTGGTGCGCATTGTATGGGTGTTTGTTACATTAGATTCACTAGTAGGAGTGAGAAAAACATCACGGGGTGGTGCGCATTGTATGGGTGTGTGTTACATTACATTCACTAGTAGGAGTGAGAAAAACATCACGGGGTGGTGCGCATTGTATGGGTGTTTGTTACATTAGATTCACTAGTAGGAGTGAGAAAATCATCACGGGGTGGTGCGCATTGTATGGGTGTGTGTTACATTACATTCACTAGTAGGAGTGAGAAAAACATCACGGGGTGGTGCGCATTGTATGGGTGTGTGTTACATTAGATTCACTAGTAGGAGTGAGAAAAACATCACGGGGTGGTGCGCATTGTATGGGTGTGTGTTACATTAGATTCACTAGTAGGAGTGAGAAAAACATCACGGGGTGGTGCGCATTGTATGGGTGTGTGTTACATTACATTCACTAGTAGGAGTGAGAAAAACATCACGGGGTGGTGCGCATTGTATGGGTGTGTGTTACATTACATTCACTAGTAGGAGTGAGAAAAACATCACGGGGTGGTGCGTATTCTATGGGTGTGTGTTACATTAGATTCACTAGTAGGAGTGAGAAGAACATCACGGGGTGGTGCGCATTGTATGGGTGTGTGTTACATTACATACACTAGTAGGAGTGAGAAAAACATCACGGGGTGGTGCGCATTGTATGGATGTGTGTTACATTAGATTCACTAGTAGGAGTGAGAAAAACATCACGGGGTGGTGCGCATTGTATGGGTGTGTGTTACAGTAGATTCACTAGTAGGAGTGAGAAAAACGTCACGGGGTGGTGCGCATTGTATGGGTGTGTGTTACGTTACATTCACTAGTAGGAGTGAGAAAAACATCACGGGATGGTGCGCATTGTATGGGTGTGTGTTACATTACATTCACTAGTAGGAGTGAGAAAAACATCACGGGGTGGTGCGCATTGTATGGGTGTGTGTTACATTAGATTCACTAGTAGGAGTGAGAAAAACATCACGGGGTGGTGCGCATTGTATGGGTATGTGTTACATTACATTCACTAGTAGGAGTGAGAAAAACATCACGGGGTGGTGCGCATTGTATTGGTGTGTGTTACATTACATTCACTAGTAGGAGTGAGAAAAACATCACGGGGTGGTGCGCATTGTATGGGTGTGTGTTACATTACATTCACTAGTAGGAGTTAGAAAAACATCACGGGGTGGTGCGCATTGTATTGGTGTGTGTTACATTACATTCACTAGTAGGAGTGAGAAAAACATGACGGGGTGGTGCGCTTTGTATGGGTGTGTGTTACATTACATTCACTAGTAGGAGTGAGAAAAACATCACGGGGTGGTGCGCATTGTATGGGTGTTTGTTACATTAGATTCACTAGTAGGAGTGAGAAAAACATCACGGGGTGGTGCGCATTGTATGGGTATGTGTTACATTACATTCACTAGTAGGAGTGAGAAAAACATCACGGGGTGGTGCGCATTGTATGGGTGTTTGTTACATTAGATTCCCTAGTAGGAGTGAGAAAATCATCACGGGGTGGTGCGCATTGTATGGGTGTGTGTTACATTACATTCACTAGTAGGAGTGAGAAAAACATCACGGGGTGGTGCGCATTGTATGGGTGTGTGTTACATTATATTCACTAGTAGGAGTGAGAAAAACATCACGGGGTGGTGCGCATTTTATGGGTGTGTGTTACATTAGATTCTCTAGTAGGAGTGAGAAAAACATCACGGGGTGGTGCGCATTGTATGGGTGTGTGTTACATTACATTCACTAGTAGGAGTGAGAAAAACATCACGGGGTGGTGCGCATTGTATGGGTGTGTGTTACATTAGATTCACTAGTAGGAGTGAGAAAATAATCACGGGGTGGTGCGCATTGTATGGGTGTGTGTTACATTACATTCACTAGTAGGAGTGCGAAAAACATCACGGGGTGGTGCGCATTGTATGGGTGTGTGTTACATTACATTCACTAGTAGGAGTGAGAAAATCATCACGGGGTGGTGCGCATTGTATGGGTGTGTGTTACATTACATTCACTAGTAGGAGTGAGAAAAACATCACGGGGTGGTGCGCATTGTATGGGTGTGTGTTACATTACATTCACTAGTAGGAGTGAGAAAAACATCACGGGGTGGTGCGCATTGTATGGGTGTGTGTTACATTACATTCACTAGTAGGAGTGAGAAAAACATCACGGGGTGGTGCGCATTGTATGGGTGTGTGTTACATTAGATTCACTAGTAGGAGTGAGAAAAACATCACGGAGTGGTGCGCATTGTATGGGTGTGTGTTACATTAGATTCACTAGTAGGAGTGAGAAAAACATCACGGGGTGGTGCGCATTGTATGGGTGTGTGTTACGTTACATTCACTAGTAGGAGTGAGAAAAACATCACGGGGTGGTGCGCATTGTATGGGTGTGTGTTACATTAAATTCACTAGTAGGAGTGAGAAAAACATCACGGGGTGGTGCGCATTGTATGGGTGTGTGTTACATTAGATTCACTAGTAGGAGTGAGAAAAACATCACGGGGTGGTGCGCATTGTATGGGTGTGTGTTACATTACATGCACTAGTAGGAGTGAGAAAAACATCACGGGGTGGTGCGCATTGTATGGGTGTGTTTTACATTACATTCACTAGTAGGAGTGAGAAAAACATTACGGGGTGGTGCGCATTGTATGGGTGTGTATTACATTACATTCACTAGTAATAGTGCGAAAAACATCACGGGGGGGTGCGCATTGTATGGGTGTGTGTTACATTACATTCACTAGTAGGAGTGCGAAAAACATCACGGGGTGGTGCGCATTGTATGGGTGTGTGTTACATTACATTCACTCGTAGGAGTGAGAAAAACATCACGGGGTGGTGCGCATTGTATGGGTGTGTGTTACATTACATTCACTCGTAGGAGTGAGAAAAACATCACGGGGTGGTGCGCATTGTATGGGTGTGTGTTACATTACATTCACTAGTAGGAGTGAGAAAAACATCACGGGGTGGTGCGCATTGTATGGGTGTTTGTTACATTATATTCACTAGTAGGAGTGAGAAAAACATCACGGGTTGGTGCGCATTGTATAGGTGTGTGTTACATTAAATTCACTAGTAGGAGTGAGAAAAACATCACGGGGTGGTGCGCATTGTATGGGTGTTTGTTACATTAGATTCACTAGTAGGAGTGAGAAAATCAACACGGGTGGTGCGCATTGTATGGGTGTGTGTTACATTACATTCACTAGTAGGAGTGAGAAAAACATCACGGGGTGGTGCGCATTGTATGGGTGTGTGTTACATTACATTCACTAGTAGGAGTGAGAAAAACATCACGGGGTGGTGCGCATTGTATGGGTGTGTGTTACATTACATTCACTAGTAGGAGTGTGAAAAACATCACGGGGTGGTGCACATTGTATGGGTGTGTGTTACATTACATTCACTAGTAGGAGTGAGAAAAACATCACGGGGTGGTGCGCATTGTATGGGTGTGTGTTACATTACATTCACTAGTAGGAGTGAGAAAAACATCACGGGGTGGTGCGCATTGTATGGATGTGTGTTACATTACATTCACTAATAGGAGTGCGAAAAACATCACGGGGTGGTGCGCATTGTATGGGTGTGTGTTACATTACATTCACTAGTAGGAGTGAGAAAACATCACGGGGTGGTGCGCATTGTATGGGTGTGTGTTACATTACATTCACTAGTAGGAGTGAGAAAAACATCACAGGGTGGTGCGCACTGTATGGGTGTGTGTTACATTACATTCACTAGTAGGAGTGAGAAAAACATCACGGGGTGGTGCGCATTGTATGGGTGTGTGTTACATTACATTCACTAGTAGGAGTGAGAAAAACATCACGGGGTGGTGCGCATTGTATGGGTGTTTGTTACATTAGATTCACTAGTAGGAGTGAGAAAAACATCACGGGGTGGTGCGCATTGTATGGGTGTGTGTTACATTACATTCACTAGTAGGAGTGAGAAAAACATCACGGGGTGGTGCGCATTGTATGGGTGTTTGTTACATTAGATTCACTAGTAGGAGTGAGAAAATCATCACGGGGTGGTGCGCATTGTATGGGTGTGTGTTACATTACATTCACTAGTAGGAGTGAGAAAAACATCACGGGGTGGTGCGCATTGTATGGGTGTGTGTTACATTAGATTCACTAGTAGGAGTGAGAAAAACATCACGGGGTGGTGCGCATTGTATGGGTGTGTGTTACATTAGATTCACTAGTAGGAGTGAGAAAAACATCACGGGGTGGTGCGCATTGTATGGGTGTGTGTTACATTACATTCACTAGTAGGAGTGAGAAAAACATCACGGGGTGGTGCGCATTGTATGGGTGTGTGTTACATTACATTCACTAGTAGGAGTGAGAAAAACATCACGGGGTGGTGCTTATTCTATGGGTGTGTGTTACATTAGATTCACTAGTAGGAGTGAGAAGAACATCACGGGGTGGTGCGCATTGTATGGGTGTGTGTTACATTACATACACTAGTAGGAGTGAGAAAAACATCACGGGGTGGTGCGCATTGTATGGATGTGTGTTACATTAGATTCACTAGTAGGAGTGAGAAAAACATCACCGGGTGGTGCGCATTGTATGGGTGTGTGTTACAGTAGATTCACTAGTAGGAGTGAGAAAAACTTCACGGGGTGGTGCGCATTGTATGGGTGTGTGTTACGTTACATTCACTAGTAGGAGTGAGAAAAACATCACGGGATGGTGCGCATTGTATGGGTGTGTGTTACATTACATTCACTAGTAGGAGTGAGAAAAACATCACGGGGTGGTGCGCATTGTATGGGTGTGTGTTACATTAGATTCACTAGTAGGAGTGAGAAAAACATCACGGGTTGGTGCGCATTGTATAGGTGTGTGTTACATTAAATTCACTAGTAGGAGTGAGAAAAACATCACGGGGTGGTGCGCATTGTATGGGTGTTTGTTACATTAGATTCACTAGTAGCAGTGAGAAAATCAACACGGGGTGTTGCGCATTGTATGGGTGTGTGTTACATTACATTCACTAGTAGGAGTGAGAAAAACATCACGGGGTGGTGCGCATTGTATGGGTGTGTGTTACGTTACATTCACTAGTAGGAGTGAGAAAAACATCACGGGGTGGTGCGCATTGTATGGGTGTGTGTTACATTACATTCACTAGTAGGAGTGTGAAAAACATCACGGGGTGGTGCGCATTGTATGGGTGTGTGTTACATTACATTCACTAGTAGGAGTGAGAAAAACATCACGGGGTGGTGCGCATTGTATGGGTGTGTGTTACATTACATTCACTAGTAGGAGTGAGAAAAACATCACGGGGTGGTGCGCATTGTATGGGTGTGTGTTACATTATATTCACTAGTAGGAGTGAGAAAAACATCACGGGGTGGTGCGCATTTTATGGGTGTGTGTTACATTAGATTCTCTAGTAGGAGTGAGAAAAACATCACGGGGTGGTGCGCATTGTATGGGTGTGTGTTACATTACATTCACTAGTAGGAGTGAGAAAAACATCACGGGGTGGTGCGCATTGTATGGGTGTGTGTTACATTAGATTCACTAGTAGGAGTGAGAAAATCATCACGGGGTGGTGCGCATTGTATGGGTGTGTGTTACATTACATTCACTAGTAGGAGTGCGAAAAACATCACGGGGTGGTGCGCATTGTATGGGTGTGTGTTACATTACATTCACTAGTAGGAGTGAGAAAATCATCACGGGGTGGTGCGCATTGTATGGGTGTGTGTTACATTACATTCACTAGTAGGAGTGAGAAAAACATCACGGGGTGGTGCGCATTGTATGGGTGTGTGTTACATTACCTTCACTAGTAGGAGTAAGAAAAACATCACGGGGTGGTGCGCATTGTATGGGTGTGTGTTACATTAGATTCACTAGTAGGAGTGAGAAAAACATCACGGAGTGGTGCGCATTGTATGGGTGTGTGTTACATTAGATTCACTAGTAGGAGTGAGAAAAACATCACGGGGTAGTGCGCATTGTATGGGTGTGTGTTACGTTACATTCACTAGTAGGAGTGAGAAAAACATCACGGGGTGGTGCGCATTGTATGGGTGTGTGTTACATTAAATTCACTAGTAGGAGTGAGAAAAACATCACGGGGTGGTGCGCATTGTATGGGTGTGTGTTACATTAGATTCACTAGTAGGAGTGCGAAAAACATCACGGGGTGGTGCGCATTGTATGGGTGTGTGTTACATTACATTCACTCGTAGGAGTGAGAAAAACATCACGGGGTGGTGCGCATTGTATGGGTGTGTGTTACATTACATTCACTCGTAGGAGTGAGAAAAACATCACGGTGTGCTGCGCATTGTATGGGTGTGTGTTACATTACATTCACTAGTAGGAGTGAGAAAAACATCACGGGGTGGTGCGCATTGTATGGGTGTTTGTTACATTAGATTCACTAGTAGGAGTGAGAAAAACATCACGGGTTGGTGCGCATTGTATAGGTGTGTGTTACATTAAATTCACTAGTAGGAGTGAGAAAAACATCACGGGGTGGTGCGCATTGTATGGGTGTTTGTTACATTAGATTCACTAGTAGGAGTGAGAAAATCAACACGGGGTGGTGCGCATTGTATGGGTGTGTGTTACATTACATTCACTAGTAGGAGTGAGAAAAACATCACGGGGTGGTGCGCATTGTATGGGTGTGTGTTACATTACATTCACTAGTAGGAGTGAGAAAAACATCACGGGGTGGTGCGCATTGTATGGGTGTGTGTTACATTACATTCACTAGTAGGTGTGTGAAAAACATCACGGGGTGGTGCGCATTGTATGGGTGTGTGTTACATTACATTCACTAGTAGGAGTGAGAAAAACATCACGGGGTGGTGCGCATTGTATGGGTGTGTGTTACATTACATTCACTAGTAGGAGTGAGAAAAACATCACGGGGTGGTGCGCATTGTATGGATGTGTGTTACATTACATTCACTAATAGGAGTGCGAAAAACATCACGGCGTGGTGCGCATTGTATGGGTGTGTGTTACATTACATTCACTAGCAGGAGTGAGAAAAACATCACGGGGTGGTGCGCATTGTATGGGTGTGTGTTACATTACATTCACTAATAGGAGTGCGAAAAACATCACGGGGTGGTGCGCATTGTATGGGTGTGTGTTACATTACATTCACTAGCAGGAGTGAGAAAAACATCACGGGGTGGTGCGCATTGTATGGGTGTGTGTTACCTTACATTCACTAGTAGGAGTGAGAAAAACATCACGGGGTGGTGCGCATTGTATGGGTGTGTGTTACATTACATTCACTAGTAGGAGTGAGAAAAACATCACGGGGTGGTGCGCATTGTATGGGTGTGTGTTACATTACATTCACTAGTAGGAGTTAGAAAAACATCACGGGGTGGTGCGCATTGTATGGGTGTGTGTTACATTACATTCGCTAGTAGGAGTGAGAAAAACATGACGGGGTGGTGCGCTTTGTATGGGTGTGTGTTACATTACATTCACTAGTAGGAGTGAGAAAAACATCACGGGGTGGTGCGCATTGTATGGGTGTTTGTTACATTAGATTCACTAGTAGGAGTGAGAAAAACATCACGGGGTGGTGCGCATTGTATGGTTGTGTGTTACATTACATTCACTAGTAGGAGTGAGAAAAACATCACGGGGTGGTGCGCATTGTATGGGTGTGTGTTACATTAGATTCACTAGTAGGAGTGAGAAAATCATCACGGGGTGGTGCGCATTGTATGGGTGTGTGTTACATTACATTCACTAGTAGGAGTGAGAAAAACATCACGGGGTGGTGCGCATTGTATGGGTGTGTGTTACATTAGATTCACTAGTAGGAGTGAGAAAAACATCACGGGGTGGTGCGCATTGTATGGGTGTGTTTTACATTAGATTCACTAGTAGGAGTGAGAAAAACATCACGGGGTGGTGCGCATTGTATGGGTGTGTGTTACATTACATTCACTAGTAGGAGTGAGAAAAACATCACGGGGTGGTGCGCATTGTATGGGTGTGTGTTACATTACATTCACTAGTAGGAGTGAGAAAAACATCACGGGGTGGTGCGTATTCTATGGGTGTGTGTTACATTAGATTCACTAGTAGGAGTGAGAAGAACATCACGGGGTGGTGCGCATTGTATGGGTGTGTGTTACATTACATACACTAGTAGGAGTGAGAAAAACATCACGGGGTGGTGCGCATTGTATGGGTGTGTGTTACATTAGATTCACTAGTAGGAGTGAGAAAAACATCACGGGGTGGTGCGCATTGTATGGGTGTGTGTTACAGTAGATTCACTAGTAGGAGTGAGAAAAACTTCACGGGGTGGTGCGCATTGTATGGGTGTGTGTTACGTTACATTCACTAGTAGGAGTGAGAAAAACATCACGAGATGGTGCGCATTGTATGGGTGTGTGTTACATTACATTCACTAGTAGGAGTGAGAAAAACATCACGGGGTGGTGCGCATTGTATGGGTGTGTGTTACATTAGATTCACTAGTAGGAGTGAGAAAAACATCACGGGTTGGTGCGCATTGTATAGGTGTGTGTTACATAAAATTCACTAGTAGGAGTGAGAAAAACATCACGGGGTGGTGCGCATTGTATGGGTGTTTGTTACATTAGATTCACTAGTAGGAGTGAGAAAATCAACACGGGGTGGTGCGCATTGTATGGGTGTGTGTTACATTACATTCACTAGTAGGAGTGAGAAAAACATCACGGGGTGGTGCGCATTGTATGGGTGTGTGTTACATTACATTCACTAGTAGGAGTGAGAAAAACATCACGGGGTGGTGCGCATTGTATGGGTGTGTGTTACATTACATTCACTAGTAGGAGTGTGAAAAACATCACGGGGTGGTGCGCATTGTATGGGTGTGTGTTACATTACATTCACTAGTAGGAGTGAGAAAAACATCACGGGGTGGTGCGCATTGTATGGGTGCGTGTTACATTACATTCACTAGTAGGAGTGAGAAAAACATCACGGGGTGGTGCGCATTGTATGGGTGTGTGTTACATTACATTCACTAATAGGAGTGCGAAAAACATCACGGGGTGGTGCGCATTGTATGGGTGTGTGTTACATTACATTCACTAGTAGGAGTGAGAAAAACATCACGGGGTGGTGCGCATTGTATGGGTGTGTGTTACATTACATTCACTAGTAGGAGTGAGAAAAATATCACGGGGTGGTGCGCATTGTATGGGTGTGTGTTACATTACATTCACTAGTAGGAGTGAGAAAAACATCACGGGGTGGTGCGCATTGTATGGGTGTGTGTTACATTACAGTCACTAGTAGGAGTGAGAAAAACATCACGGGGTGGTGCGCATTGTATGGGTGTGTGTTACATTAGATTCACTAGTAGGAGTGAGAAAAACATCACGGGGTGGTGCGCATTGTATGGGTGTGTGTTACATTACATTCACTAATAGGAGTGAGAAAAACATCACGGGGTGGTGCGCATTGTATGGGTGTGTGTTACATTAGATTCACTAGTAGGAGTGAGAAAAACATCACGGGGTGGTGCGCATTGTATGGGTGTGTGTTACATTACATTCACTAGTAGGAGTTAGAAAAACATCACGGTGTGGTGCGCATTGTATGGGTGTGTGTTACATTACATTCACTAGTAGGAGTGAGAAAAACATGACGGGGTGGTGCGCTATGTATGGGTGTGTGTTACATTACATTCACTAGTAGGAGTGAGAAAAACATCACGGGGTGGTGCGCATTGTATGGGTGTTTGTTACATTAGATTCACTAGTAGGAGTGAGAAAAACATCACGGGGTGGTGCGCATTGTATGGGTATGTGTTACATTACATTCACTAGTAGGAGTGAGAAAATCATCACGGGGTGGTGCGCATTGTATGGGTGTTTGTTACATTAGATTCCCTAGTAGGAGTGAGAAAATCATCACGGGGTGTTGCGCATTGTATGGGTGTGTGTTACATTACATTCACTAGTAGGAGTGAGAAAAACATCACGGGGTGGTGCGCATTGTATGGGTGTGTGTTACATTACATTCACTAGTAGGAGTGAGAAAAACATCACGGGGTGGTGCGCATTGTATGGGTGTGTGTTACATTAGATTCTCTAGTAGGAGTGAGAAAAACATCACGGGGTGGTGCGCATTGTATGGGTGTGTGTTACATTACATTCACTAGTAGGAGTGAGAAAAATATCACGGGGTGGTGCGCATTGTATGGGTGTGTGTTACATTACATTCACTAGTAGGAGTGAGAAAATCATCACGGGGTGGTGCGCATTGTATGGGTGTGTGTTACATTACATTCACTAGTAGGAGTGAGAAAAACATCACGGGGTGGTGCGCATTGTATGGGTGTGTGTTACATTACATTCACTAGTAGGAGTGAGAAAATCATCACGGGGTGGTGCGCATTTTATGGGTGTGTGTTACATTACATTCAGTAGTAGGAGTGAGAAAAACATCACGGGGTGGTGCGCATTGTATGGGTGTGTGTTACATTACATTCACTAGTAGGAGTGAGAAAAACATCACGGGGTGGTGCGCATTGTATGGGTGTGTGTTACATTAGATTCACTAGTAGGAGTGAGAAAAACATCACGGGGTGGTGCGAATTGTATGGGTGTGTGTTACATTAGATTCACTAGTAGGAGTGAGAAAAACATCACGGGGTGGTGCGCATTGTATGGGTGTGTGTTACGTTACATTCACTAGTAGGAGTGAGAAAAACATCACGGGGTGGTGCGCATTGTATGGGTGTGTGTTACATTACATTCACTAGTAGGAGTGAGAAAAACATCACGGGGTGGTGCGCATTGTATGGGTGTGTGTTACATTAGATTCACTAGTAGGAGTGAGAAAAACATCACGGGGTGGTGCGCATTGTATGGGTGTGTGTTACATTACATTCACTAGTAGGAGTGAGAAAAACATCACGGGGTGGTGCGCATTGTATGGGTGTGTGTTACATTACATTCACTAGTAGGAGTGAGAAAAACATTACGGGGTGGTGCGCATTGTATGGGTGTGTGTTACATTACATTCACTAGTAATAGTGCGAAAAACATCACGGGGGGGTGCGCATTGTATGGGTGTGTGTTACATTACATTCACTAGTAGGAGTGCGAAAAACATCACGGGGTGGTGCGCATTGTATGGGTGTGTGTTACATTACATTCACTCGTAGGAGTGAGAAAAACATCACGGGGTGGTGCGCATTGTATGGGTGTGTGTTACATTACATTCACTCGTAGGAGTGAGAAAAACATCACGGGGTGGTGCGCATTGTATGGGTGGGTGTTACATTACATTCAATAGTAGGAGTGAGAAAAACATCACGGGGTGGTGCGCATTGTATGGGTGTTTGTTACATTAGATTCACTAGTAGGAGTGAGAAAAACATCACGGGTTGGTGCGCATTGTATAGGTGTGTGTTACATTAAATTCACTAGTAGGAGTGAGAAAAACATCACGGGGTGGTGCGCATTGTATGGGTGTTTGTTACATTAGATTCACTAGTAGGAGTGAGAAAATCAACACGGGGTGGTGCGCATTGTATGGGTGTGTGTTACATTACATTCACTAGTAGGAGTGAGAAAAACATCACGGGGTGGTGCGCATTGTATGGGTGTGTGTTACATTACATTCACTAGTAGGAGTGAGAAAAACATCACGGGGTGGTGCGCATTGTATGGGTGTGTGTTACATTACATTCACTAGTAGGAGTGTGAAAAACATCACGGGGTGGTGCGCATTGTATGGGTGTGTGTTACATTACATTCACTAGTAGGAGTGAGAAAAACATCACGGGGTGGTGCGCATTGTATGGGTGTGTGTTACATTACATTCACTAGTAGGAGTGAGAAAAACATCACGGGGTGGTGCGCATTGTATGGATGTGTGTTACATTACATTCACTAATAGGAGTGCGAAAAACATCACGGGGTGGTGCGCATTGTATGGGTGTGTGTTACATTACATTCACTAGTAGGAGTGAGAAAAACATCACGGGGTGGTGCGCATTGTATGGGTGTGTGTTACATTACATTCACTAGTAGGAGTGAGAAAAACATCACGGGGTGGTGCGCACTGTATGGGTGTGTGTTACATTACATTCACTAGTAGGAGTGAGAAAAACATCACGGGGTGGTGCGCATTGTATGGGTGTGTGTTACATTACATTCACTAGTAGGAGTGAGAAAAACATCACGGGGTGGTGCGCATTGTATGGGTGTGTGTTACATTACATTCACTAGTAGGAGTGTGAAAAACATCACGGGGTGGTGCGCATTGTATGGGTGTGTGTTACATTACATTCACTAGTAGGAGTGAGAAAAACATCACGGGGTGGTGCGCATTGTATGGGTGTGTGTTACATTACATTCACTAGTAGGAGTGAGAAAAACATCACGGGGTGGTGCGCATTGTATGGGTGTGTGTTACTTTACATTCAGTAGTAGGAGTGAGAAAAACAACACGGGGTGGTGCGCATTGTATGGGTGTGTGTTACATTACATTCACTAGTAGGAGTGCGAAAAACATCACGGGGTGGTGCGCATTGTATGGGTGTGTGTTACATTACATTCACTAGTAGGAGTGACAAAAACATCACGGGGTGGTGCGCATTGTATGGGTGTGTGTTACATTACATTCACTAGTAGGAGTGAGAAAAACATCACGGGGTGGTGCGTATTCTATGGGTGTGTGTTACATTAGATTCACTAGTAGGAGTGAGAAGAACATCACGGGGTGGTGCGCATTGTATGGGTGTGTGTTACATTACATTCACTAGTAGGAGTGAGAAAAACATCACGGGGTTGTGCGCATTGTATGGGTGTGTGTTACATTAGATTCACTAGTAGGAGTGAGAAAAACATCACGGGGTGGTGCGCATTGTATGGGTGTGTGTTACGTTACATTCACTAGTAGGAGTGAGAAAAACATCACGGGGTGGTGCGCATTGTATGGGTGTGTGTTACATTACATTCACTAGTAGGAGTGAGAAAAACATCACGGGGTGGTGCGCATTGTATGGGTGTGTGTTACATTAGATTCACTAGTAGGAGTGAGAAAAACATCACGGGGTGGTGCGCATTGTATGGGTGTGTGTTACATTAGATTCACTAGTAGGAGTGAGAAAAACATCACGGGGTGGTGCGCATTGTATGGGTGTGTGTTACATTAGATTCACTAGTAGGAGTGAGAAAAACATCACGGGGTGGTGCGCATTGTATGGGTGTGTGTTACATTAGATTCACTAGTAGGAGTGAGAAAAACATCACGGGGTGGTGCGCATTGTATGGGTGTGTGTTACGTTACATTCACTAGTAGGAGTGAGAAAAACATCACGGGGTGGTGCGCATTGTATGGGTGTGTGTTACGTTACATTCACTAGTAGGAGTGAGAAAAACATCACGGGGTGGTGCGCATTGTATGGGTGTGTGTTACATTAGATTCACTAGTAGGAGTGAGAAAAACATCACGGGGTGGTGCGCATTGTATGGGTGTGTGTTACATTAGATTCACTAGTAGGAGTGAGAAAAACATCACGGGGTGGTGCGCATTGTATGGGTGTGTGTTACGTTACATTCACTAGTAGGAGTGAGAAAAACATCACGGGGTGGTGCGCATTGTATGGGTGTGTGTTACATTACATTCACTAGTAGGAGTGAGAAAAACATCACGGGGTGGTGCGCATTGTATGGGTGTGTGTTACATTAGATTCACTAGTAGGAGTGAGAAAAACATCACGGGGTGGTGCGCATTGTATGGGTGTGTGTTAAATTACATTCACTAGTAGGAGTGAGAAAAACATCACGGGGTGGTGCGCATTGTATGGGTGTGTGTTACATTAGATTCACTAGTAGGAGTGAGAAAAACATCACGGGGTGGTGCGCATTGTATGGGTGTGTGTTACGTTACATTCACTAGTAGGAGTGAGAAAAACATCACGGGGTGGTGCGCATTGTATGGGTGTGTGTTACATTACATTCACTAGTAGGAGTGAGAAAAACATCACGGGGTGGTGCGCATTGTATGGGTGTGTGTTACATTAGATTCACTAGTAGGAGTGAGAAAAACATCACGGGGTGGTGCGCATTGTATGGGTGTGTGTTACATTAGATTCACTAGTAGGAGTGAGAAAAACATCACGGGGTGGTGCGCATTGTATGGGTGTGTGTTACATTAGATTCACTAGTAGGAGTGAGAAAAACATCACGGGGTGGTGCGCATTGTATGGGTGTGTGTTACATTAGATTCACTAGTAGGAGTGAGAAAAACATCACGGGGTGGTGCGCATTGTATGGGTGTGTGTTACATTACATTCACTAGTAGGAGTGAGAAAATCATCACGGGGTGGTGCGCATTGTATGGGTGTGTGTTACATTACATTCACTAGTAGGAGTGAGAAAAACATCACGGGGTGGTGCGCATTGTATGGGTGTGTGTTACATTACATTCACTAGTAGGAGTGAGAAAAACATCACGGGGTGGTGCGCATTGTATGGGTGTGTGTTACATTAGATTCACTAGTAGGAGTGAGAAAAACATCACGGGGTGGTGCGCATTGTATGGGTGTGTGTTACATTACATTCACTAGTAGGAGTGAGAAAAACATCACGGGGTGGTGCGCATTGTATGGGTGTGTGTTACGTTACATTCACTAGTAGGAGTGAGAAAAAATCACGGGGTGGTGCGCATTGTATGGGTGTGTGTTACGTTACATTCACTAGTAGGAGTGAGAAAAACATCACGGGGTGGTGCGCATTGTATGGGTGTGTGTTACATTAGATTCACTAGTAGGAGTGAGAAAAACATCACGGGGTGGTGCGCATTGTATGGGTGTGTGTTACATTAGATTCACTAGTAGGAGTGAGAAAAACATCACGGGGTGGTGCGCATTGTATGGGTGTGTGTTACTTTACATTCACTAGTAGGAGTGAGAAAAACATCACGGGATGGTGCGCATTGTATGGGTGTGTGTTACATTACATTCACTAGTAGGAGTGAGAAAAACATCACGGGGTGGTGCGCATTGTATGGGTGTGTGTTACATTAGATTCACTAGTAGGAGTGAGAAAAACATCACGGGGTGGTGCGCATTGTATGGGTATGTGTTACATTACATTCACTAGTAGGAGTGAGAAAATCATCACGGGGTGGTGCGCATTGTATGGGTGTTTGTTACATTAGATTCCCTAGTAGGAGTGAGAAAATCATCACGGGGTGGTGCGCATTGTATGGGTGTGTGTTACATTACATTCACTAGTAGGAGTGAGAAAAACATCACGGGGTGGTGCGCATTGTATGGGTGTGTGTTACATTACATTCACTAGTAGGAGTGAGAAAAACATCACGGGGTGGTGCGCATTGTATGGGTGTGTGTTACATTAGATTCTCTAGTAGGAGTGAGAAAAACATCACGGGGTGGTGCGCATTGT
This sequence comes from Cavia porcellus, assembly GCF_034190915.1. Taxonomy (NCBI): domain Eukaryota; kingdom Metazoa; phylum Chordata; class Mammalia; order Rodentia; family Caviidae; genus Cavia; species Cavia porcellus. Next base: position 71,975 of record NW_026947783.1, read on the forward strand.
ATGGGTGTGTGTTACATTACATTCACTACTAGGAGTGAGAAAAATATCACGGGGTGGTGCGCATTGTATGGGTGTGTGTTACATTACATTCACTAGTAGGAGTGAGAAAATCATCACGGGGTGGTGCGCATTGTATGGGTGTGTGTTACATTACATTCACTAGTAGGAGTGAGAAAAACATCACGGGGTGGTGCGCATTGTATGGGTGTGTGTTACATTACATTCACTAGTAGGAGTGAGAAAATCATCACGGGGTGGTGCGCATTGTATGGGTGTGTGTTACATTACATTCAGTAGTAGGAGTGAGAAAAACATCACGGGGTGGTGCGCATTGTATGGGTGTGTGTTACATTACATTCACTAGTAGGAGTGAGAAAAACATCACGGGGTGGTGCGCATTGTATGGGTGTGTGTTACATTAGATTCACTAGTAGGAGTGAGAAAAACATCACGGGGTGGTGCGAATTGTATGGGTGTGTGTTACATTACATTCAGTAGTAGGAGTGAGAAAAACATCACGGGGTGGTGCGCATTGTATGGGTGTGTGTTACATTACATTCACTAGTAGGAGTGAGAAAAACATCACGGGGTGGTGCGCATTGTATGGGTGTGTGTTACATTACATTCACTAGTAGGAGTGAGAAAAACATTACGGGGTGGTGCGCATTGTATGGGTGTGTGTTACATTACATTCACTAGTAATAGTGCGAAAAACATCACGGGGGGGTGCGCATTGTATGGGTGTGTGTTACATTACATTCACTAGTAGGAGTGCGAAAAACATCACGGGGTGGTGCGCATTGTATGGGTGTGTGTTACATTACATTCACTCGTAGGAGTGAGAAAAACATCACGGGGTGGTGCGCATTGTATGGGTGTGTGTTACATTACATTCACTCGTAGGAGTGAGAAAAACATCACGGGGTGGTGCGCATTGTATGGGTGGGTGTTACATTACATTCAATAGTAGGAGTGAGAAAAACATCACGGGGTGGTGCGCATTGTATGGGTGTTTGTTACATTAGATTCGCTAGTAGGAGTGAGAAAAACATCACGGGTTGGTGCGCATTGTATAGGTGTGTGTTACATTAAATTCACTAGTAGGGAGTGAGAAAAACATCACGGGGTGGTGCGCATTGTATGGGTGTGTGTTACATTACATTCACTAGTAGGAGTGAGAAAAACATCACGGGGTGATGCGTATTCTATGGGTGTGTGTTACATTAGATTCACTAGTAGGAGTGAGAAGAACATCACGGGGTGGTGCGCATTGTATGGGTGTGTGTTACATTACATACACTAGTAGGAGTGAGAAAAACATCACGGGGTGGTGCGCATTGTATGGGTGTGTGTTACATTAGATTCACTAGTAGGAGTGAGAAAAACATCACGGGGTGGTGCGCATTGTATGGGTGTGTGTTACATTACATTCACTAGTAGGAGTTAGAAAAACATCACGGGGTGGTGCGCATTGTATGGGTGTGTGTTACATTACATTCACTAGTAGGAGTGAGAAAAACATGACGGGGTGGTGCGCTTTGTATGGGTGTGTGTTACATTACATTCACTCGTAGGAGTGAGAAAAACATCACGGGGTGGTGCGCATTGTATGGGTGTTTGTTACATTACATTCACTAGTAGGAGTGAGAAAAACATCACGGGGTGGTGCGCATTGTATGGGTGTGTGTTACATTACATTCACTAGTAGGAGTGAGAAAAACATCACGGGGTGGTGCGCATTGTATGGGTGTGTGTTACATTACATTCACTAGTCGGAGTGAGAAAAACATCACGGGGTGGTGCGCATTGTATGGGTGTGTGTTACATTAGATTCACTAGTAGGAGTGAGAAAAACATCACGGGGTGGTGCGCATTGTATGGGTGTGTGTTACATTACATTCACTAGTAGGAGTGAGAAAAACATCACGGGGTGGTGCGCATTGTATGGGTGTGTGTTACATTACATTCACTACTAGGAGTGAGAAAAACATCACGGGGTGGTGCGTATTCCATGGCTGTGTGTTACATTAGATTCACTAGTAGGAGTGAGAAGAACATCACGGGGTGGTGCGCATTGTATGGGTGTGTGTTACATTACATACACTAGTAGGAGTGAGAAAAATATCACGGGGTGGTGCGCATTGTATTGGTGTGTGTTACATTAGATTCACTAGTAGGAGTGAGAAAAACATCACGGGGTGGTGCGCATTGTATGGGTGTGTGTTACATTACATTCACTAGTAGGAGTGAGAAAAACATCACGGGGTGGTGCGCATTGTATGGGTGTGTGTTACATTACATTCACTAGTAGGAGTGAGAAAAACATCACGGGGTGGTGCGTATTCTATGGGTGTGTGTTACATTAGATTCACTAGTAGGAGTGAGAAGAACATCACGGGGTGGTGCGCATTGTATGGGTGTGTGTTACATTACATACACTAGTAGGAGTGAGAAAATCATCATGGGGTGGTGTGCATTGTATGGGTGTGTGTTACATTAGATTCACTAGTAGGAGTGAGAAAAACATCACGGGGTGGTGCGCATTGTATGGGTGTGTGTTACGTTACATTCACTAGTAGGAGTGAGAAAAACATCACGGGGTGGTGCGCATTGTATGGGTGTGTGTTACGTTACATTCACTAGTAGGAGTGAGAAAAACATCACGGGGTGGTGCGCATTGTATGGGTGTGTGTTACATTACATTCACTAGTAGGAGTGAGAAAAACATCACGGGGTGGTGCGCATTGTATGGGTGTGTGTTACGTTACATTCACTAGTAGGAGTGAGAAAAACATCACGGGGTGGTGCGCATTTTATGGGTGTGTGTTACATTACATTCACTAGTAGGAGTGAGAAAAACATCACGGGGTGGTGCGCATTGTATGGGTGTGTGTTACATTACATTCACTAGTAGGAGTGCGAAAAACATCACGGGGTGGTGCGCATTGTATGGGTGTGTGTTACATTACATTCACTAGTAGGAGTGCGAAAAACATCACGGGGTGGTGCGCGTTGTATGGGTGTGTGTTACATTACATTCACTCGTAGGAGTGAGAAAAACATTACGGAGTGGTGCGCATTGTATGGGTGTGTGTTACATTACATTCACTAGTAGGAGTGAGAAAAACATTACGGGGTGGTGCGCATTGTATGGGTGTTTGTTACATTAGATTCACTAGTAGGAGTGAGAAAATCAACACGGGGTGGTGCGCATTGTATGGGTGTGTGTTACATTACATTCACTAGTAGGAGTGAGAAAAACATCACGGGGTGGTGCGCATTGTATGGGTGTGTGTTACATTACATTCACTAGTAGGAGTGAGAAAAACATCACGGGGTGGTGCGCATTGTATGGGTGTGTGTTACATTAGATTCTCTAGTAGGAGTGAGAAAAACATCACGGGGTGGTGCGCATTGTATGGGAGTGTGTTACATTACATTCACTAGTAGGAGTGAGAAAAACATCACGGGGTGGTGCGCTTTGTATGGGTGTGTGTTACATTAGATTCACTAGTAGGAGTGAGAAAATCATCACGGGGTGGTGCGCATTGTATGGGTGTCTGTTACATTACATTCACTAGTAGGAGTGAGGAAAACATCACGGGGTGGTGCGCATTGTATGGGTGTGTGTTACATTACATTCACTAGTAGGAGTGAGAAAATCATCACGGGGTGGTGCGCATTGTATGGGTGTGTGTTACATTACATTCACTAGTAGGAGTGAGAAAAACATCACGGGGTGGTGCGCATTGTATGGGTGTGTGTTACATTACATTCACTAGTAGGAGTGAGAAAAACATCACGGGGTGGTGCGCATTGTATGGGTGTGTGTTACATTAGATTCACTAGTAGGAGTGAGAAAAACATCACGGGGTGGTGCGCATTGTATGGGTGTGTGTTACATTAGATTCACTAGTAGGAGTGAGAAAAACATCACGGGGTGGTGCGCATTGTATGGGTGTGTGTTACGTTACATTCACTAGTAGGAGTGAGAAAAACATCACGGGGTGGTGCGCATTGTATGGGTGTGTGTTACATTACATTCACTAGTAGGAGTGAGAAAAACATCACGGGGTGGTGCGCATAGTATGGGTGTGTGTTACATTAGATTCACTAGTAGGAGTGAGAAAAACATCACGGGGTGGTGCGCATTGTATGGGTGTGTGTTACATTACATTCACTAGTAGGAGTGACAAAAACATCACGTGGTGGTGCGCATTGTATGGGTGTGTGTTACATTACATTCACTAGTAGGAGTGAGAAAAACATTACGGGGTGGTGCGCATTGTATGGGTGTGTGTTACATTACATTCACTAGTAGGAGTGCGAAAAACATCACAGGGGGTGCGCATTGTATGGGTGTGTGTTACATTACATTCACTAGTAGGAGTGCGAAAAACATCACGGGGTGGTGCGCATTGTATGGGTGTGTGTTACATTACATTCACTCGTAGGAGTGAGAAAAACATCACGCGGTGGTGCGCATTGTATGGGTGTGTGTTACATTACATTCACTCGTAGGAGTGAGAAAAACATCACGGGGTGGTGCGCATTGTATGGGTGTGTGTTACATTACATTCACTAGTAGGAGTGAGAAAAACATCACGCGGTGGTGCGCATTGTATGGGTGTGTGTTACATTACATTCACTAGTAGGAGTGAGAAAAACATCACGGGGTGGTGCGCATTGTATGGGTGTGTGTTACATTACATTCACAAGTAGGAGTGTGAAAAACATCACGGGGTGGTGCGCATTGTATGGGTGTGTGTTACATTACATTCACTAGTAGGAGTGAGAAAAACATCACGGGGTGGTGCGCATTGTATGGGTGTGTGTTACATTACATTCACTAGTAGGAGTGAGAAAAACATCACGGGGTGGTGCGCATTGTATGGATGTGTGTTACATTACATTCACTAATAGGAGTGCGAAAAACATCACGGGGTGGTGCGCATTGTATGGGTGTGTGTTACATTAGATTCACTAGTAGGAGTGAGAAAAACATCACGGGGTGGTGCGCATTGTATGGGTGTGTGTTACATTACATTCACTAGTAGGAGTGAGAAAAACATCACGGGGTGGTGCGCACTGTATGGGTGTGTGTTACATGACATTCACTAGTAGGAGTGAGAAAAACATCACGGGGTGGTGCGCACTGTATGGGTGTGTGTTACATTACATTCACTAGTAGGAGTGAGAAAAACATCACGGGGTGGTGCGCATTGTATGGGTGTGTGTTACATTACATTCACTAGTAGGAGTTAGAAAAACATCACGGGGTGGTGCGCATTGGATGGGTGTGTGTTACATTACATTCACTAGTAGGAGTGAGAAAAACATGACGGGGTGGTGCGCTTTGTATGGGTGTGTGTTACATTACATTCACTAGTAGGAGTGAGAAAAACATCACGGGGTGGTGCGCATTGTATGGGTGTTTGTTACATTAGATTCACTAGTAGGAGTGAGAAAAACATCACGGGGTGGTGCGCATTGTATGGGTGTGTGTTACATTACATTCACTAGTAGGAGTGAGAAAAACATCACGGGGTGGTGCGCATTGTATGGGTGTTTGTTACATTAGATTCACTAGTAGGAGTGAGAAAATCATCACGGGGTGGTGCGCATTGTATGGGTGTGTGTTACATTACATTCACTAGTAGGAGTGAGAAAAACATCACGGGGTGGTGCGCATTGTATGGGTGTGTGTTACATTACATTCACTAGTAGGAGTGAGAAAAACATCACGGGATGGTGCGCATTGTATGGGTGTGTGTTACATTAGATTCACTAGTAGGAGTGAGAAAAACATCACGGGGTGGTGCGCATTGTATGGGTGTGTGTTACATTACATTCACTAGTAGGAGTGAGAAAAACATCACGGGGTGGTGCGCATTGTATGGGTGTGTGTTACATTACATTCACTAGTAGGAGTGCGAAAAATATCACGGGGTGGTGCGCGTTGTATGGGTGTGTGTTACATTACATTCACTCGTAGGAGTGAGAAAAACATCACCCAGTGGTGCGCATTGCATGGGTGTGTGTTACATTACATTCACTCGTAGGAGTGAGAAAATCATCACGGGGTGGTGCGCATTGTATGGGTGTGTGTTACATTACATTCACTAGTAGGAGTGAGAAAAACATCACGGGGTGGTGCGCATTGTATGGGTGTGTGTTACATTACATTCACTAGTAGGAGTGAGAAAAACATCACGGGGTGGTGCGCATTGTATGGGTGTGTGTTACATTAGATTCTCTAGTAGGAGTGAGAAAAACATCACGGGGTGGTGCGCATTGTATGGGTGTGTGTTACATTACATTCACTAGTAGGAGTGAGAAAAACATCACGGGGTGGTGCGCATTGTATGGGTGTGTGTTACATTAGATTCACTAGTAGGAGTGAGAAAATCATCACGGGGTGGTGCGCATTGTATGGGTGTGTGTTACATTACATTCACTAGTAGGAGTGAGGAAAACATCACGGGGTGGTGCGCATTGTATGGGTGTGTGTTACATTACATTCACTAGTAGGAGTGAGAAAATCATCACGGGGTGGTGCGCATTGTATGGGTGTGTGTTACATTACATTCACTAGTAGGAGTGAGAAAAACATCACGGGGTGGTGCGCATTGTATGGGTGTGTGTTACATTAGATTCTCTAGTAGGAGTGCGAAAAACATCACGGGGTGGTGCGCATTGTATGGGTGTGTGTTACATTAGATTCACTAGTAGGAGTGAGAAAAACATCACGGGGTGGTGCGCATTGTATGGGTGTGTGTTACATTAGATTCACTAGTAGGAGTGAGAAAAACATCACGGGGTGGTGCGCATTGTATGGGTGTGTGTTACGTTACATTCACTAGTAGGAGTGAGAAAAACATCACGGGGTGGCGCGCATTGTATGGGTGTGTGTTACTTTACATTCACTAGTAGGAGTGAGAAAAACATCACAGGGTGGTGCGCATTGTATGGGTGTGTGTTACATTAGATTCACTAGTAGGAGTGAGAAAAACATCACGGGGTGGTGCGCATTGTATGGGTGTGTGTTACATTACATTCACTAGTAGGAGTGAGAAAAACATCACGGGGTGGTGCGCATTGTATGGGTGTGTGTTACATTACATTCACTCGTAGGAGTGAGAAAAACATCACGGGGTGGTGCGCATTGTATGGGTGTGTGTTACATTACATTCACTCGTAGGAGTGAGAAAAACATCACGGGGTGGTGCGCATTGTATGGGTGTGTGTTACATTACATTCACTCGTAGGAGTGAGAAAAACATCACGGGGTGGTGCGCATTGTATGGGTGTGTGTTACATTACATTCACTCGTAGGAGTGAGGAAAACATCACGGGGTGGTGCGCATTGTATGGGTGTGTGTTACATTACATTCACTAGTAGGAGTGAGAAAATCATCACGGGGTGGTGCGCATTGTATGGGTGTGTGTTACATTACATTCACTAGTAGGAGTGAGAAAAACATCACGGGGTGGTGCGCATTGTATGGGTGTGTGTTACATTAGATTCTCTAGTAGGAGTGCGAAAAACATCACGGGGTGGTGCGCATTGTATGGGTGTGTGTTACATTAGATTCACTAGTAGGAGTGAGAAAAACATCACGGGGTGGAGCGCATTGTATGGGTGTGTGTTACATTAGATTCACTAGTAGGAGTGAGAAAAACATCACGGGGTGGTGCGCATTGTATGGGTGTGTGTTACGTTACATTCACTAGTAGGAGTTAGAAAAACATCACGGGGTGGCGCGCATTGTATGGGTCTGTGTTACTTTACATTCACTAGTAGGAGTGAGAAAAACATCACGGGGTGGTGCGCATTGTATGGGTGTGTGTTACATTAGATTCACTAGTAGGAGTGAGAAAAACATCACGGGGTGGTGCGCATTGTATGGGTGTGTGTTACATTACATTCACAAGTAGGAGTGTGAAAAACATCACGGGGTGGTGCGCATTGTATGGGTGTGTGTTACATTACATTCACTAGTAGGAGTGAGAAAAACATTACGGGGTGGTGCGCATTGTATGGGTGTGTGTTACGTTACATTCACTAGTAGGAGTGAGAAAAACATCACGGGGTGGCGCGCATTGTATGGGTGTGTGTTACGTTACATTCACTAGTAGGAGTGAGAAAAACATCACGGGGTGGCGCGCATTGTATGGGTGTGTGTTACTTTACATTCACTAGTAGGAGTGAGAAAAACATCACGGGGTGGTGCGCATTGTATGGGTGTGTGTTACATTAGATTCACTAGTAGGAGTGAGAAAAACATCACGGGGTGGTGCGCATTGTATGGGTGTGTGTTACATTACATTCACTCGTAGGAGTGCGAAAAACATCACGGGGTGGTGCGCATTGTATGGGTGTGTGTTACATTACATTCACTCGTAGGAGTGAGAAAAACATCACGGGGTGGTGCGCATTGTATGGGTGTGTGTTACATTACATTCACTCGTAGGAGTGAGAAAAACATCACGGGGTGGTGCGCATTGTATGGGTGTGTGTTACATTACATTCACTAGTAGGAGTGAGAAAAACATCACGCAGTGGTGCGCATTGTATGCGTATGTGTTACATTACATTCACTAGTAGGAGTGAGAAAAACATCACGGGGTGGTGCGCATTGTATGGGTGTGTGTTACATTACATTCACAAGTAGGAGTGTGAAAAACATCACGGGGTGGTGCGCATTGTATGGGTGTGTGTTACATTACATTCACTAGTAGGAGTGAGAAAAACATCACGGGGTGGTGCGCATTGTATGGGTGTGTGTTACATTACATTCACTAGTAGGAGTGAGAAAAACATCACGGGGTGGTGCGCATTGTATGGATGTGTGTTACATTACATTCACTAATAGGAGTGCGAAAAACATCACGGGGTGGTGCGCATTGTATGGGTGTGTGTTACATTAGATTCACTAGTAGGAGTGAGAAAAACATCACGGGGTGGTGCGCATTGTATGGGTGTGTGTTACATTACATTCACTAGTAGGAGTGAGAAAAACATCACGGGGTGGTGCGCATTGTATGGGTGTTTGTTACATTAGATTCACTAGTAGGAGTGAGAAAATCATCACGGGGTGGTGCGCATTGTATGGGTATGTGTTACATTACATTCACTAGTAGGAGTGAGAAAAACATCACGGGGTGGTGCGCATTGTATGGGTGTGTGTTACATTAGATTCACTAGTAGGAGTGAGAAAAACATCACGGGGTGGTGCGCATTGTATGGGTGTGTGTTACATTAGATTCACTAGTAGGAGTGAGAAAAACATCACGGGGTGGTGCGCATTGTATGGGTGTGTGTTACATTACATTCACTAGTAGGAGTGAGAAAAACATCACGGGGTGGTGCGCATTGTATGGGTGTGTGTTACATTACATTCACTAGTAGGAGTGAGAAAAACATCACGGGGTGGTGCGTATTCTATGGGTGTGTGTTACATTAGATTCACTAGTAGGAGTGAGAAGAACATCACGGGGTGGTGCGCATTGGATGGGTGTGTGTTACATTACATACACTAGTAGGAGTGAGAAAAACATCACGGGGTGGTGCGCATTGTATCGGTGTGTGTTACATTAGATTCACTAGTAGGAGTGAGAAAAACATCACGGGGTGGTGCGCATTGTATGGGTGTGTGTTACGTTACATTCACTAGTAGGAGTGAGAAAAACATCACGGGGTGGTGCGCATTGTATGGGTGTGTGTTACATTACATTCACTAGTAGGAGTGAGAAAAACATCACGGGGTGGTGCGCATTGTATGGGTGTGTGTTACGTTACATTCACTAGTAGGAGTGAGAAAAACATCACGGGGTGGTGCGCATTGTATGGGTGTGTGTTACATTACATTCACTAGTAGGAGTGAGAAAAACAGTACGGGGTGGTGCGCATTGTATGGGTGTGTGTTACATTACATTCACTAGTAGGAGTGAGAAAAACATCACGGGGTGGTGCGCATTGTATGGGTGTGTGTTACATTACATTCACTAGTAGGAGTGCGAAAAATATCACGGGGTGGTGCGCGTTGTATGGGTGTGTGTTACATTACATTCACTCGTAGGAGTGAGAAAAACATCACGGAGTGGTGCGCATTGCATGGGTGTGTGTTACATTACATTCACTCGTAGGAGTGAGAAAATCATCACGGGGTGTTGCGCATTGTATGGGTGTGTGTTACATTACATTCACTAGTAGGAGTGAGAAAAACATCACGGGTGGTGCGCATTGTATGGGTGTTTGTTACATTAGATTCACTAGTAGGAGTGAGAAAAACATCACGGGGTGGTGCGCATTGTATAGGTGTGTGTTACATTAAATTCACTAGTAAGAGTGAGAAAAACATCACGGGGTGGTGCGCATTTTATGGGTGTTTGTTACATTAGATTCACTAGTAGGAGTGAGAAAATCAACACGGGGTGGTGCGCATTGTATGGATGTGTGTTACATTACATTCACTAGTAGGAGTGAGAAAAACATCACGGGGTGGTGCGCATTGTATGGGTGTGTGTTACATTACATTCACTAGTAGGAGTGAGAAAAACATCACGGGGTGGTGCGCATTGTATGGGTGTGTGTTACATTAGATTCACTAGTAGGAGTGAGAAAAACATCACGGGGTGGTGCTCATTGTATGGGTGTGTGTTACATTAGATTCACTAGTAGGAGTGAGAAAAACATCACGGGGTGGTGCGCATTGTATGGGTGTGTGTTACATTACATTCACTAGTAGGAGTTAGAAAAACATCACGGGGTGGTGCGCATTGTATGGGTGTGTGTTACATTACATTCACTAGTAGGAGTGAGAAAAACATGACGGGGTGGTGCGCTTTGTATGGGTGTGTGTTGTATTATATTCACTAGTAGGAGTGAGAAAAACATCACGGGGTGGTGCGCATTGTATGGGTGTTTGTTACATTAGATTCACTAGTAGGAGTGAGAAAAACATCACGGGGTGGTGCGCATTGTATGGGTGTGTGTTACATTACATTCACTAGTAGGAGCGAGAAAAACATCACGGGGTGGTGCGCATTGTATGGGTGTTTGTTACATTAGATTCACTAGTAGGAGTGAGAAAATCATCACGGGGTGGTGCGCATTGTATGGGTGTGTGTTACATTACATTCACTAGTAGGAGTGCGAAAAACATCACGGGGTGGTGCGCGTTGTATGGGTGTGTGTTACATTACATTCACTCGTAGGAGTGAGAAAAACATTACGGAGTGGTGCGCATTGTATGGGTGTGTGTTACATTACATTCACTAGTAGGAGTGAGAAAAACATTACGGGGTGGTGCGCATTGTATGGGTGTTTGTTACATTAGATTCACTAGTAGGAGTGAGAAAATCAACACGGGGTGGTGCGCATTGTATGGGTGTGTGTTACATTACATTCACTAGTAGGAGTGAGAAAAACATCACGGGGTGGTGCGCATTGTATGGGTGTGTGTTACATTACATTCACTAGTAGGAGTGAGAAAAACATCACGGGGTGGTGCGCATTGTATGGGTGTGTGTTACATTAGATTCTCTAGTAGGAGTGAGAAAAACATCACGGGGTGGTGCGCATTGTATGGGTGTGTGTTACATTACATTCACTAGTAGGAGTGAGAAAAACATCACGGGGTGGTGCGCATTGTATGGGTGTGTGTTACATTAGATTCACTAGTAGGAGTGAGAAAATCATCACGGGGTGGTGCGCATTGTATGGGTGTCTGTTACATTACATTCACTAGTAGGAGTGAGGAAAACATCACGGGGTGGTGCGCATTGTATGGGTGTGTGTTACATTACATTCACTAGTAGGAGTGAGAAAATCATCACGGGGTGGTGCGCATTGTATGGGTGTGTGTTACATTACATTCACTAGTAGGAGTGAGAAAAACATCACGGGGTGGTGCGCATTGTATGGGTGTGTGTTACATTACATTCACTAGTAGGAGTGAGAAAAACATCACGGGGTGGTGCGCATTGTATGGGTGTGTGTTACATTAGATTCACTAGTAGGAGTGAGAAAAACATCACGGGGTGGTGCGCATTGTATGGTTGTGTGTTACATTAGATTCACTAGTAGGAGTGAGAAAAACATCACGGGGTGGTGCGCATTGTATGGGTGTGTGTTACGTTACATTCACTAGTAGGAGTGAGAAAAACATCACGGGGTGGTGCGCATTGTATGGGTGTGTGTTACATTACATTCACTAGTAGGAGTGAGAAAAACATCACGGGGTGGTGCGCATAGTATGGGTGTGTGTTACATTAGATTCACTAGTAGGAGTGAGAAAAACATCACGGGGTGGTGCGCATTGTATGGGTGTGTGTTACATTACATTCACTAGTAGGAGTGACAAAAACATCACGTGGTGGTGCGCATTGTATGGGTGTGTGTTACATTACATTCACTAGTAGGAGTGAGAAAAACATTACGGGGTGGTGCGCATTGTATGGGTGTGTGTTACATTACATTCACTAGTAGGAGTGCGAAAAACATCACAGGGGGTGCGCATTGTATGGGTGTGTGTTACATTACATTCACTAGTAGGAGTGCGAAAAACATCACGGGGTGGTGCGCATTGTATGGGTGTGTGTTACATTACATTCACTCGTAGGAGTGAGAAAAACATCACGGGGTGGTGCGCATTGTATGGGTGTGTGTTACATTACATTCACTCGTAGGAGTGAGAAAAACATCACGGGGTGGTGCGCATTGTATGGGTGTGTGTTACATTACATTCACTAGTAGGAGTGAGAAAAACATCACGCGGTGGTGCGCATTGTATGGGTGTGTGTTACATTACATTCACTAGTAGGAGTGAGAAAAACATCACGGGGTGGTGCGCATTGTATGGGTGTGTGTTACATTACATTCACAAGTAGGAGTGTGAAAAACATCACGGGGTGGTGCGCATTGTATGGGTGTGTGTTACATTACATTCACTAGTAGGAGTGAGAAAAACATCACGGGGTGGTGCGCATTGTATGGGTGTGTGTTACATTACATTCACTAGTAGGAGTGAGAAAAACATCACGGGGTGGTGCGCATTGTATGGATGTGTGTTACATTACATTCACTAATAGGAGTGCGAAAAACATCACGGGGTGGTGCGCATTGTATGGGTGTGTGTTACATTAGATTCACTAGTAGGAGTGAGAAAAACATCACGGGGTGGTGCGCATTGTATGGGTGTGTGTTACATTACATTCACTAGTAGGAGTGAGAAAAACATCACGGGGTGGTGCGCACTGTATGGGTGTGTGTTACATGACATTCACTAGTAGGAGTGAGAAAAACATCACGGGGTGGTGCGCACTGTATGGGTGTGTGTTACATTACATTCACTAGTAGGAGTGAGAAAAACATCACGGGGTGGTGCGCATTGTATGGGTGTGTGTTACATTACATTCACTAGTAGGAGTTAGAAAAACATCACGGGGTGGTGCGCATTGGATGGGTGTGTGTTACATTACATTCACTAGTAGGAGTGAGAAAAACATGACGGGGTGGTGCGCTTTGTATGGGTGTGTGTTACATTACATTCACTAGTAGGAGTGAGAAAAACATCACGGGGTGGTGCGCATTGTATGGGTGTTTGTTACATTAGATTCACTAGTAGGAGTGAGAAAAACATCACGGGGTGGTGCGCATTGTATGGGTGTGTGTTACATTACATTCACTAGTAGGAGTGAGAAAAACATCACGGGGTGGTGCGCATTGTATGGGTGTTTGTTACATTAGATTCACTAGTAGGAGTGAGAAAATCATCACGGGGTGGTGCGCATTGTATGGGTGTGTGTTACATTACATTCACTAGTAGGAGTGAGAAAAACATCACGGGGTGGTGCGCATTGTATGGGTGTGTGTTACATTACATTCACTAGTAGGAGTGAGAAAAACATCACGGGATGGTGCGCATTGTATGGGTGTGTGTTACATTAGATTCACTAGTAGGAGTGAGAAAAACATCACGGGGTGGTGCGCATTGTATGGGTGTGTGTTACATTACATTCACTAGTAGGAGTGAGAAAAACATCACGGGGTGGTGCGCATTGTATGGGTGTGTGTTACATTACATTCACTAGTAGGAGTGCGAAAAATATCACGGGGTGGTGCGCGTTGTATGGGTGTGTGTTACATTACATTCACTCGTAGGAGTGAGAAAAACATCACCCAGTGGTGCGCATTGCATGGGTGTGTGTTACATTACATTCACTCGTAGGAGTGAGAAAATCATCACGGGGTGGTGCGCATTGTATGGGTGTGTGTTACATTACATTCACTAGTAGGAGTGAGAAAAACATCACGGGGTGGTGCGCATTGTATGGGTGTGTGTTACATTACATTCACTAGTAGGAGTGAGAAAAACATCACGGGGTGGTGCGCATTGTATGGGTTTGTGTTACATTAGATTCTCTAGTAGGAGTGAGAAAAACATCACGGGGTGGTGCGCATTGTATGGGTGTGTGTTACATTACATTCAGTAGTAGGAGTGAGAAAAACATCACGGGGTGGTGCGCATTGTATGGGTGTGTGTTACATTAGATTCACTAGTAGGAGTGAGAAAATCATCACGGGGTGGTGCGCATTGTATGGGTGTGTGTTACATTACATTCACTAGTAGGAGTGAGGAAAACATCACGGGGTGGTGCGCATTGTATGGGTGTGTGTTACATTACATTCACTAGTAGGAGTGAGAAAATCATCACGGGGTGGTGCGCATTGTATGGGTGTGTGTTACATTACATTCACTAGTAGGAGTGAGAAAAACATCACGGGGTGGTGCGCATTGTATGGGTGTGTGTTACATTAGATTCTCTAGTAGGAGTGCGAAAAACATCACGGGGTGGTGCGCATTGTATGGGTGTGTGTTACATTAGATTCACTAGTAGGAGTGAGAAAAACATCACGGGGTGGTGCGCATTGTATGGGTGTGTGTTACATTAGATTCACTAGTAGGAGTGAGAAAAACATCACGGGGTGGTGCGCATTGTATGGGTGTGTGTTACGTTACATTCACTAGTAGGAGTGAGAAAAACATCACGGGGTGGCGCGCATTGTATGGGTGTGTGTTACTTTACATTCACTAGTAGGAGTGAGAAAAACATCACAGGGTGGTGCGCATTGTATGGGTGTGTGTTACATTAGATTCACTAGTAGGAGTGAGAAAAACATCACGGGGTGGTGCGCATTGTATGGGTGTGTGTTACATTACATTCACTAGTAGGAGTGAGAAAAACATCACGGGGTGGTGCGCATTGTATGGGTGTGTGTTACATTACATTCACTCGTAGGAGTGAGAAAAACATCACGGGGTGGTGCGCATTGTATGGGTGTGTGTTACATTACATTCACTCGTAGGAGTGAGAAAAACATCACGGGGTGGTGCGCATTGTATGGGTGTGTGTTACATTACATTCACTCGTAGGAGTGAGAAAAACATCACGGGGTGGTGCGCATTGTATGGGTGTGTGTTACATTACATTCACTCGTAGGAGTGAGGAAAACATCACGGGGTGGTGCGCATTGTATGGGTGTGTGTTACATTACATTCACTAGTAGGAGTGAGAAAATCATCACGGGGTGGTGCGCATTGTATGGGTGTGTGTTACATTACATTCACTAGTAGGAGTGAGAAAAACATCACGGGGTGGTGCGCATTGTATGGGTGTGTGTTACATTAGATTCTCTAGTAGGAGTGCGAAAAACATCACGGGGTGGTGCGCATTGTATGGGTGTGTGTTACATTAGATTCACTAGTAGGAGTGAGAAAAACATCACGGGGTGGTGCGCATTGTATGGGTGTGTGTTACATTAGATTCACTAGTAGGAGTTAGAAAAACATCACGGGGTGGTGCGCATTGTATGGGTGTGTGTTACGTTACATTCACTAGTAGGAGTTAGAAAAACATCACAGGGTGGCGCGCATTGTATGGGTCTGTGTTACTTTACATTCACTAGTAGGAGTGAGAAAAACATCACGGGGTGGTGCGCATTGTATGGGTGTGTGTTACATTAGATTCACTAGTAGGAGTGAGAAAAACATCACGGGGTGGTGCGCATTGTATGGGTGTGTGTTACATTACATTCACAAGTAGGAGTGTGAAAAACATCACGGGGTGGTGCGCATTGTATGGGTGTGTGTTACATTACATTCACTAGTAGGAGTGAGAAAAACATTACGGGGTGGTGCGCATTGTATGGGTGTGTGTTACGTTACATTCACTAGTAGGAGTGAGAAAAACATCACGGGGTGGCGCGCATTGTATGGGTGTGTGTTACGTTACATTCACTAGTAGGAGTGAGAAAAACATCACGGGGTGGCGCGCATTGTATGGGTGTGTGTTACTTTACATTCACTAGTAGGAGTGAGAAAAACATCACGGGGTGGTGCGCATTGTATGGGTGTGTGTTACATTAGATTCACTAGTAGGAGTGAGAAAAACATCACGGGGTGGTGCGCATTGTATGGGTGTGTGTTACATTACATTCACTCGTAGGAGTGCGAAAAACATCACGGGGTGGTGCGCATTGTATGGGTGTGTGTTACATTACATTCACTCGTAGGAGTGAGAAAAACATCACGGGGTGGTGCGCATTGTATGGGTGTGTGTTACATTACATTCACTCGTAGGAGTGAGAAAAACATCACGGGGTGGTGCGCATTGTATGGGTGTGTGTTACATTACATTCACTAGTAGGAGTGAGAAAAACATCACGCGGTGGTGCGCATTGTATGGGTATGTGTTACATTACATTCACTAGTAGGAGTGAGAAAAACATCACGGGGTGGTGCGCATTGTATGGGTGTGTGTTACATTACATTCACAAGTAGGAGTGTGAAAAACATCACGGGGTGGTGCGCATTGTATGGGTGTGTGTTACATTACATTCACTAGTAGGAGTGAGAAAAACATCACGGGGTGGTGCGCATTGTATGGGTGTGTGTTACATTACATTCACTAGTAGGAGTGAGAAAAACATCACGGGGTGGTGCGCATTGTATGGATGTGTGTTACATTACATTCACTAATAGGAGTGCGAAAAACATCAAGGGGTGGTGCGCATTGTATGGGTGTGTGTTACATTAGATTCACTAGTAGGAGTGAGAAAAACATCACGGGGTGGTGCGCATTGTATGGGTGTGTGTTACATTACATTCACTAGTAGGAGTGAGAAAAACATCACGGGGTGGTGCGCACTGTATGGGTGTGTGTTACATTACATTCACTACTAGGAGTGAGAAAAACATCACGGGGTGGTGCGCACTGTATGGGTGTGTGTTACATTACATTCACTAGTAGGAGTGAGAAAAACATCACGGGGTGGTGCGCATTGTATGGGTGTGTGTTACATTACATTCACTAGTAGGAGTTAGAAAAACATCACGGGGTGGTGCGCATTGGATGGGTGTGTGTTACATTACATTCACTAGTAGGAGTGAGAAAAACATGACGGGGTGGTGCGCTTTGTATGGGTGTGTGTTACATTACATTCACTAGTAGGAGTGAGAAAAACATCACGGGGTGGTGCGCATTGTATGGGTGTTTGTTACATTAGATTCACTAGTAGGAGTGAGAAAAACATCACGGGGTGGTGCGCATTGTATGGGTGTGTGTTACATTACATTCACTAGTAGGAGTGAGAAAAACATCACGGGGTGGTGCGCATTGTATGGGTGTTTGTTACATTAGATTCACTAGTAGGAGTGAGAAAATCATCACGGGGTGGTGCGCATTGTATGGGTATGTGTTACATTACATTCACTAGTAGGAGTGAGAAAAACATCACGGGGTGGTGCGCATTGTATGGGTGTGTGTTACATTAGATTCACTAGTAGGAGTGAGAAAAACATCACGGGGTGGTGCGCATTGTATGGGTGTGTGTTACATTAGATTCACTAGTAGGAGTGAGAAAAACATCACGGGGTGGTGCGCATTGTATGGGTGTGTGTTACATTACATTCACTAGTAGGAGTGAGAAAAACATCACGGGGTGGTGCGCATTGTATGGGTGTGTGTTACATTACATTCACTAGTAGGAGTGAGAAAAACATCACGGGGTGGTGCGTATTCTATGGGTGTGTGTTACATTAGATTCACTAGTAGGAGTGAGAAGAACATCACGGGGTGGTGCGCATTGGATGGGTGTGTGTTACATTACATACACTAGTAGGAGTGAGAAAAACATCACGGGGTGGTGCGCATTGTATCGGTGTGTGTTACATTAGATTCACTAGTAGGAGTGAGAAAAACATCACGGGGTGGTGCGCATTGTATGGGTGTGTGTTACGTTACATTCACTAGTAGGAGTGAGAAAAACATCACGGGGTGGTGCGCATTGTATGGGTGTGTGTTACATTACATTCACTAGTAGGAGTGAGAAAAACATCACGGGGTGGTGCGCATTGTATGGGTGTGTGTGACGTTACATTCACTAGTAGGAGTGAGAAAAACATCACGGGGTGGTGCGCATTGTATGGGTGTGTGTTACATTACATTCACTAGTAGGAGTGAGAAAAACAGTACGGGGTGGTGCGCATTGTATGGGTGTGTGTTACATTACATTCACTAGTAGGAGTGAGAAAAACATCACGGGGTGGTGCGCATTGTATGGGTGTGTGTTACATTACATTCACTAGTAGGAGTGCGAAAAATATCACGGGGTGGTGCGCGTTGTATGGGTGTGTGTTACATTACATTCACTCGTAGGAGTGAGAAAAACATCACGGAGTGGTGCGCATTGCATGGGTGTGTGTTACATTACATTCACTCGTAGGAGTGAGAAAATCATCACGGGGTGTTGCGCATTGTATGGGTGTGTGTTACATTACATTCACTAGTAGGAGTGAGAAAAACATCACGGGTGGTGCGCATTGTATGGGTGTTTGTTACATTAGATTCACTAGTAGGAGTGAGAAAAACATCACGGGTTGGTGCGCATTGTATAGGTGTGTGTTACATTAAATTCACTAGTAAGAGTGAGAAAAACATCACGGGGTGGTGCGCATTTTATGGGTGTTTGTTACATTAGATTCACTAGTAGGAGTGAGAAAATCAACACGGGGTGGTGCGCATTGTATGGGTGTGTGTTACATTACATTCACTAGTAGGAGTGAGAAAAACATCACGGGGTGGTGCGCATTGTATGGGTGTGTGTTACATTACATTCACTAGTAGGAGTGAGAAAAACATCACGGGGTGGTGCGCATTGTATGGGTGTGTGTTACATTAGATTCACTAGTAGGAGTGAGAAAAACATCACGGGGTGGTGCTCATTGTATGGGTGTGTGTTACATTAGATTCACTAGTAGGAGTGAGAAAAACATCACGGGGTGGTGCGCATTGTATGGGTGTGTGTTACATTACATTCACTAGTAGGAGTTAGAAAAACATCACGGGGTGGTGCGCATTGTATGGGTGTGTGTTACATTACATTCACTAGTAGGAGTGAGAAAAACATGACGGGGTGGTGCGCTTTGTATGGGTGTGTGTTGTATTACATTCACTAGTAGGAGTGAGAAAAACATCACGGGGTGGTGCGCATTGTATGGGTGTTTGTTACATTAGATTCACTAGTAGGAGTGAGAAAAACATCACGGGGTGGTGCGCATTGTATGGGTGTGTGTTACATTACATTCACTAGTAGGAGCGAGAAAAACATCACGGGGTGGTGCGCATTGTATGGGTGTTTGTTACATTAGATTCACTAGTAGGAGTGAGAAAATCATCACGGGGTGGTGCGCATTGTATGGGTGTGTGTTACATTACATTCACTAGTAGGAGTGAGAAAAACATCACGGGGTGGTGCGCATTGTATGGGTGTGTGTTACATTAGATTCTCTAGTAGGAGTGAGAAAAACATCACGGTGTGGTGCGCATTGTATGGGTGTGTGTTACATTAGATTCTCTAGTAGGAGTGAGAAAAACATCACGGGGTGGTGCGCATTGTATGGGTGTGTGTTACATTACATTCACTAGTAGGAGTGAGAAAAACATCACGGGGTGGTGCGCATTGTATGGGTGTGTGTTACATTAGATTCACTAGTAGGAGTGAGAAAACCATCACGGGGTGGTGCGCATTGTATGGGTGTGTGTTACATTACATTCACTAGTAGGAGTGAGAAAAACATCACGGGGTGGTGCGCATTGTATGGGTGTGTGTTACATTACATTCACTAGTAGGAGTGAGAAAAACATCACGGGGTGGTGCGCATTGTATGGGTGTGTGTTACATTAGATTCACTAGTAGGAGTGAGAAAAACATCACGGGGTGGTGCGCATTGTATGGGTGTGTGTTACGTTAGATTCACTAGTAGGAGTGAGAAAAACATCACGGGGTGGAGCGCATTGTATGGGTGTGTGTTACGTTACATTCACTAGTAGGAGTGAGAAAAACATCACGGGGTGGTGCGCATTGTATGGGTGTGTGTTACATTACATTCACTAGTAGGAGTGAGAAAAACATCACGGGGTGGTGCGCATTGTATGGGTGTGTGTTACATTACATTCACTCGTAGGAGTGCGAAAAACATCACGGGGTGGTGCGCATTGTATGGGTGTGTGTTACATTACATTCACTCGTAGGAGTGAGAAAAACATCACGGGGTGGTGCGCATTGTATGGGTGTGTGTTACATTACATTCACTCGTAGGAGTGAGAAAAACATCACGGGGTGGTGCGCATTGTATGGGTGTGTGTTACATTACATTCACTAGTAGGAGTGAGAAAAACATCACGCGGTGGTGCGCATTGTATGCGTATGTGTTACATTACATTCACTAGTAGGAGTGAGAAAAACATCACGGGGTGGTGCGCATTGTATGGGTGTGTGTTACATTACATTCACAAGTAGGAGTGTGAAAAACATCACGGGGTGGTGCGCATTGTATGGGTGTGTGTTACATTACATTCACTAGTAGGAGTGAGAAAAACATCACGGGGTGGTGCGCATTGTATGGGTGTGTGTTACATTACATTCACTAGTAGGAGTGAGAAAAACATCACGGGGTGGTGCGCATTGTATGGATGTGTGTTACATTACATTCACTAATAGGAGTGCAAAAAACATCACGGGGTGGTGCGCATTGTATGGGTGTGTGTTACATTAGATTCACTAGTAGGAGTGAGAAAAACATCACGGGGTAGTGCGCATTGTATGGGTGTGTGTTACATTACATTCACTAGTAGGAGTGAGAAAAACATCACGGGGTGGTGCGCACTGTATGGGTGTGTGTTACATTACATTCACTAGTAGGAGTGAGAAAAACATCACGGGGTGGTGCGCACTGTATGGGTGTGTGTTACATTACATTCACTAGTAGGAGTGAGAAAAACATCACGGGGTGGTGCGCATTGTATGGGTGTGTGTTACATTACATTCACTAGTAGGAGTTAGAAAAACATCACGGGGTGGTGCGCATTGGATGGGTGTGTGTTACATTACATTCACTAGTAGGAGTGAGAAAAACATGACGGGGTGGTGCGCTTTGTATGGGTGTGTGTTACATTACATTCACTAGTAGGAGTGAGAAAAACATCACGGGGTGGTGCGCATTGTATGGGTGTTTGTTACATTAGATTCACTAGTAGGAGTGAGAAAAACATCACGGGGTGGTGCGCATTGTATGGGTGTGTGTTACATTACATTCACTAGTAGGAGTGAGAAAAACATCACGGGGTGGTGCGCATTGTATGGGTGTTTGTTACATTAGATTCACTAGTAGGAGTGAGAAAATCATCACGGGGTGGTGCGCATTGTATGGGTATGTGTTACATTACATTCACTAGTAGGAGTGAGAAAAACATCACGGGGTGGTGCGCATTGTATGGGTGTGTGTTACATTAGATTCACTAGTAGGAGTGAGAAAAACATCACGGGGTGGTGCGCATTGTATGGGTGTGTGTTACATTAGATTCACTAGTAGGAGTGAGAAAAACATCACGGGGTGGTGCGCATTGTATGGGTGTGTGTTACATTACATTCACTAGTAGGAGTGAGAAAAACATCACGGGGTGGTGCGCATTGTATGGGTGTGTGTTACATTACATTCACTAGTAGGAGTGAGAAAAACATCACGGGGTGGTGCGTATTCTATGGGTGTGTGTTACATTAGATTCACTAGTAGGAGTGAGAAGAACATCACGGGGTGGTGCGCATTGGATGGGTGTGTGTTACATTACATACACTAGTAGGAGTGAGAAAAACATCACGGGGTGGTGCGCATTGTATCGGTGTGTGTTACATTAGATTCACTAGTAGGAGTGAGAAAAACATCACGGGGTGGTGCGCATTGTATGGGTGTGTGTTACGTTACATTCACTAGTAGGAGTGAGAAAAACATCACGGGGTGGTGCGCATTGTATGGGTGTGTGTTACATTACATTCACTAGTAGGAGTGAGAAAAACATCACGGGGTGGTGCGCATTGTATGGGTGTGTGTTACGTTACATTCACTAGTAGGAGTGAGAAAAACATCACGGGGTGGTGCGCATTGTATGGGTGTGTGTTACATTACATTCACTAGTAGGAGTGAGAAAAACAGTACGGGGTGGTGCGCATTGTATGGGTGTGTGTTACATTACATTCACTAGTAGGAGTGAGAAAAACATCACGGGGTGGTGCGCATTGTATGAGTGTGTGTTACATTACATTCACTAGTAGGAGTGCGAAAAATATCACGGGGTGGTGCGCGTTGTATGGGTGTGTGTTACATTACATTCACTCGTAGGAGTGAGAAAAACATCACGGCGTGGTGCGCATTGCATGGGTGTGTGTTACATTACATTCACTCGTAGGAGTGAGAAAATCATCACGGGGTGTTGCGCATTGTATGGGTGTGTGTTACATTACATTCACTAGTAGGAGTGAGAAAAACATCACGGGGTGGTGCGCATTGTATGGGTGTTTGTTACATTAGATTCACTAGTAGGAGTGAGAAAAACATCACGGGTTGGTGCGCATTGTATAGGTGTGTGTTACATTAAATTCACTAGTAAGAGTGAGAAAAACATCACGGGGTGGTGCGCATTTTATGGGTGTTTGTTACATTAGATTCACTAGTAGGAGTGAGAAAATCAACACGGGGTGGTGCGCATTGTATGGGTGTGTGTTACATTACATTCACTAGTAGGAGTGAGAAAAACATCACGGGGTGGTGCGCATTGTATGGGTGTGTGTTACATTACATTCACTAGTAGCAGGGAGAAAAACATCACGGGGTGGTGCGCATTGTATGGGTGTGTGTTACATTAGATTCACTAGTAGGAGTGAGAAAAACATCACGGGGTGGTGCTCATTGTATGGGTGTGTGTTACATTAGATTCACTAGTAGGAGTGAGAAAAACATCACGGGGTGGTGCGCATTGTATGGGTGTGTGTTACATTACATTCACTAGTAGGAGTTAGAAAAACATCACGGGGTGGTGCGCATTGTATGGGTGTGTGTTACATTACATTCACTAGTAGGAGTGAGAAAAACATGACGGGGTGGTGCGCTTTGTATGGGTGTGTGTTGTATTACATTCACTAGTAGGAGTGAGAAAAACATCACGGGGTGGTGCGCATTGTATGGGTGTTTGTTACATTAGATTCACTAGTAGGAGTGAGAAAAACATCACGGGGTGGTGCGCATTGTATGGGTGTGTGTTACATTACATTCACTAGTAGGAGCGAGAAAAACATCACGGGGTGGTGCGCATTGTATGGGTGTTTGTTACATTAGATTCACTAGTAGGAGTGAGAAAATCATCACGGGGTGGTGCGCATTGTATGGGTGTGTGTTACATTACATTCACTAGTAGGAGTGAGAAAAACATCACGGGGTGGTGCGCATTGTATGGGTGTGTGTTACATTAGATTCTCTAGTAGGAGTGAGAAAAACATCACGGGGTGGTGCGCATTGTATGGGTGTGTGTTACATTAGATTCTCTAGTAGGAGTGAGAAAAACATCACGGGGTGGTGCGCATTGTATGGGTGTGTGTTACATTACATTCACTAGTAGGAGTGAGAAAAACATCACGGGGTGGTGCGCATTGTATGGGTGTGTGTTACATTAGATTCACTAGTAGGAGTGAGAAAATCATCACGGGGTGGTGCGCATTGTATGGGTGTGTGTTACATTACATTCACTAGTAGGAGTGAGAAAAACATCACGGGGTGGTGCGCATTGTATGGGTGTGTGTTACATTACATTCACTAGTAGGAGTGAGAAAAACATCACGGGGTGGTGCGCATTGTATGGGTGTGTGTTACATTAGATTCACTAGTAGGAGTGAGAAAAACATCACGGGGTGGTGCGCATTGTATGGGTGTGTGTTACGTTAGATTCACTAGTAGGAGTGAGAAAAACATCACGGGGTGGTGCGCATTGTATGGGTGTGTGTTACGTTACATTCACTAGTAGGAGTGAGAAAAACATCACGGGGTGGTGCGCATTGTATGGGTGTGTGTTACATTACATTCACTAGTAGGAGTGAGAAAAACATCACGGGGTGGTGCGCATTGTATGGGTGTGTGTTACATTACATTCACTAGTAGGAGTGAGAAAAACATCACGGGGTGGTGCGCATTGTATGGGTGTGTGTTACATTACATTCACTAGTAGGAGTGAGAAAAACATCACGGGGTGGTGCGCATTGTATGGGTGTGTGTTACATTACATTCACTAGTAGGAGTGAGAAAAACATCACGGGGTGGTGCGCATTGTATGGGTGTGTGTTACATTACATTCACAAGTAGGAGTGTGAAAAACATCACGGGGTGGTGCGCATTGTATGGGTGTGTGTTACATTACATTCACTAGTAGGAGTGAGAAAAACATCACGGGGTGGTGCGCATTGTATGGGTGTGTGTTACATTACATTCACTAGTAGGAGTGAGAAAAACATCACGGGGTGGTGCGCATTGTATGGATGTGTGTTACATTACATTCACTAATAGGAGTGCGAAAAACATCACGGGGTGGTGCGCATTGTATGGGTGTGTGTTACATTACATTCACTAGTAGGAGTGAGAAAAACATCACGGGGTGGTGCGCACTGTATGGGTGTGTGTTACATTACATTCACTAGTAGGAGTGAGAAAAACATCACGGGGTGGTGCGCATTGTATGGGTGTGTGTTACATTACATTCACTAGTAGGAGTTAGAAAAACATCACGGGGTGGTGCGCATTGGATGGGTGTGTGTTACATTACATTCACTAGTAGGAGTGAGAAAAACATGACGGGGTGGTGCGCTTTGTATGGGTGTGTGTTACATTACATTCACTAGTAGGAGTGAGAAAAACATCACGGGGTGGTGCGCATTGTATGGGTGTTTGTTACATTAGATTCACTAGTAGGAGTGAGAAAAACATCACGGGGTGGTGCGCATTGTATGGGTGTGTGTTACATTACATTCACTAGTAGGAGTGAGAAAAACATCACGGGGTGGTGCGCATTGTATGGGTGTTTGTTACATTAGATTCACTAGTAGGAGTGAGAAAATCATCACGGGGTGTTGCGCATTGTATGGGTATGTGTTACATTACATTCACTAGTAGGAGTGAGAAAAACATCACGGGGTGGTGCGCATTGTATGGGTGTGTGTTACATTAGATTCACTAGTAGGAGTGAGAAAAACATCACGGGGTGGTGCGCATTGTATGGGTGTGTGTTACATTAGATTCACTAGTAGGAGTGAGAAAAACATCACGGGGTGGTGCGCATTGTATGGGTGTGTGTTACATTACATTCACTAGTAGGAGTGAGAAAAACATCACGGGGTGGTGCGCATTGTATGGGTGTGTGTTACATTACATTCACTAGTAGGAGTGAGAAAAACATCACGGGGTGGTGCGTATTCTATGGGTGTGTGTTACATTAGATTCACTAGTAGGAGTGAGAAGAACATCACGGGGTGGTGCGCATTGGATGGGTGTGTGTTACATTACATACACTAGTAGGAGTGAGAAAAACATCACGGGGTGGTGCGCATTGTATCGGTGTGTGTTACATTAGATTCACTAGTAGGAGTGAGAAAAACATCACGGGGTGGTGCGCATTGTATGGGTGTGTGTTACGTTACATTCACTAGTAGGAGTGAGAAAAACATCACGGGGTGGTGCGCATTGTATGGGTGTGTGTTACATTACATTCACTAGTAGGAGTGAGAAAAACATCACGGGGTGGTGCGCATTGTATGGGTGTGTGTTACGTTACATTCACTAGTAGGAGTGAGAAAAACATCACGGGGTGGTGCGCATTGTATGGGTGTGTGTTACATTACATTCACTAGTAGGAGTGAGAAAAACAGTACGGGGTGGTGCGCATTGTATGGGTGTGTGTTACATTACATTCACTAGTAGGAGTGAGAAAAACATCACGGGGTGGTGCGCATTGTATGGGTGTGTGTTACATTACATTCACTAGTAGGAGTGCGAAAAATATCACGGGGTGGTGCGCGTGGTATGGGTGTGTGTTACATTACATTCAGTAGTATTAGTGAGAAAAACATCACGGAGTGGTGCGCATTGCATGGGTGTGTGTTACATTACATTCACTCGTAGGAGTGAGAAAATCATCACGGGGTGTTGCGCATTGTATGGGTGTGTGTTACATTACATTCACTAGTAGGAGTGAGAAAAACATCACGGGGTGGTGCGCATTGTATGGGTGTTTGTTACATTAGATTCACTAGTAGGAGTGAGAAAAACATCACGGGTTGGTGCGCATTGTATAGGTGTGTGTTACATTAAAATCACTAGTAGGAGTGAGAAAAACATCACGGGGTGGTGCGCATTTTATGGGTGTTTGTTACATTAGATTCACTAGTAGGAGTGAGAAAATCAACACGGGGTGGTGCGCATTGTATGGGTGTGTGTTACATTACATTCACTAGTAGGAGTGAGAAAAACATCACGGGGTGGTGCGCATTGTATGGGTGTGTGTTACATTACATTCACTAGTAGGAGTGAGAAAAACATCACGGGGTGGTGCGCATTGTATGGGTGTGTGTTACATTAGACTCACTAGTAGGAGTGAGAAAAACATCACGGGGTGGTGCTCATTGTATGGGTGTGTGTTACATTAGATTCACTAGTAGGAGTGAGAAAAACATCACGGGGTGGTGAGCATTGTATGGGTGTGTGTTACATTACATTCCCTAGTAGGAGTTAGAAAAACATCACGGGGTGGTGCGCATTGTATGGGTGTGTGTTACATTACATTCACTAGTAGGAGTGAGAAAAACATGACGGGGTGGTGCGCTTTGTATGGGTGTGTGTTGTATTACATTCACTAGTAGGAGTGAGAAAAACATCACGGGGTGGTGCGCATTGTATGGGTGTTTGTTACATTAGATTCACTAGTAGGAGTGAGAAAAACATCACGGGTTGGTGCGCATTGTATGGGTGTGTGTTACATTACATTCACTAGTAGGAGCGAGAAAAACATCACGGGGTGGTGCGCATTGTATGGGTGTTTGTTACAT
The DNA here is from genome assembly GCF_034190915.1 of Cavia porcellus. Classification (NCBI taxonomy): domain Eukaryota; kingdom Metazoa; phylum Chordata; class Mammalia; order Rodentia; family Caviidae; genus Cavia; species Cavia porcellus. Next base: position 99,459 of record NW_026947783.1, read on the forward strand.
TAGATTCACTAGTAGGAGTGAGAAAATCATCACGGGGTGGTGCGCATTGTATGGGTGTGTGTTACATTACATTCACTAGTAGGAGTGAGAAAAACATCACGGGGTGGTGCGCATTGTATGGGTGTGTGTTACATTACATTCACTAGTAGGAGTGAGAAAAACATCACGGGGTGGTGCGCATTGTATGGGTGTGTGTTACATTAGATTCTCTAGTAGGAGTGAGAAAAACATCACGGGGTGGTGCGCATTGTATGGGTGTGTGTTACATTACATTCACTAGTAGGAGTGAGAAAAACATCACGGGGTGGTGCGCATTGTATGGGTGTGTGTTACATTACATTCACTAGTAGGAGTGAGAAAAACATCACGGGGTGGTGCGCATTGTATGGGTGTGTGTTACATTACATTCACTAGTAGGAGTGAGAAAAACATCACGGGGTGGTGCGCATTGTATGGGTGTGTGTTACATTACATTCACTAGTAGGAGTGAGAAAAACATCACGGGGTGGTGCGCATTGTATGGATGTGTGTTACTTTACATTCACCAGTAGGAGTGAGAAAAACAACACGGGGTGGTGCGCATTGTATGGGTGTGTGTTACATTACATTCACTAGTAGGAGTGCGAAAAACATCACGGGGTGGTGCGCATTGTATGGGTGTGTGTTACATTACATTCACTAGTAGGAGTGCGAAAAACATCACGGGGTGGTGCGCATTGTATGGGTGTGTGTTACATTACATTCACTCGTAGGAGTGAGAAAAACATTACGGGGTGGTGCGCATTGTATGGGTGTGTGTTACATTACATTCACTCGTAGGAGTGAGAAAAATATCACGGGGTGGTGCGCATTGTATGGGTGTGTGTTACATTACATTCACTAGTAGGAGTGAGAAAAACATCACGGGGTGGTGCGCATTGTATGGGTGTTTGTTACATTAGATTCACTAGTAGGAGTGAGAAAAACATCACGGGTTGGTGCGCATTGTATAGGTGTGTGTTACATTAAATTCACTAGTAGGAGTGAGAAAAACATCACGGGGTGGTGCGCATTGTATGGGTGTTTGTTACATTAGATTCACTAGTAGGAGTGAGAAAATCAACACGGGGTGGTGCGCATTGTATGGGTGTGTGTTACATTACATTCACTAGTAGGAGTGAGAAAAACATCACGGGGTGGTGCGCATTGTATGGGTGTGTGTTACATTACATTCACTAGTAGGAGTGAGAAAAACATCACTGGGTGGTGCGCATTGTATGGGTGTGTGTTACATTACATTCACTAGTAGGAGTGTGAAAAACATCACGGGGTGGTGCGCATTGTATGGGTGTGTGTTACATTACATTCACTAGTAGGAGTGAGAAAAACATCACGGGGTGGTGCGCATTGTATGGGTGTGTGTTACATTACATTCACTAGTAGGAGTGAGGAAAACATCACGGGGTGGTGCGCATTGTATGGGTGTGTGTTACTTTACATTCACTAGTAGGAGTGAGAAAAACAACACGGGGTGGTGCGCATTGTATGGGTGTGTGTTACATTACATTCACTAGTAGGAGTGCGAAAAACATCACGGGGTGGTGCGCATTGTATGCGTGTGTGTTACATTACATTCACTAGTAGGAGTGCGAAAAACATCACGGGGTGGTGCGCATTGTATGGGTGTGTGTTACATTACATTCACTCGTAGGAGTGAGAAAAACATTACGGGGTGGTGCGCATTGTATGGGTGTGTGTTACATTACATTCACTCGTAGGAGTGAGAAAAATATCACGGGGTGGTGCGCATTGTATGGGTGTGTGTTACATTACATTCACTAGTAGGAGTGAGAAAAACATCACGGGGTGGTGCGCATTGTATGGGTGTTTGTTACATTAGATTCACTAGTAGGAGTGAGAAAAACATCACGGGTTGGTGCGCATTGTATAGGTGTGTGTTACATTAAATTCACTAGTAGGAGTGAGAAAAACATCACGGGGTGGTGCGCATTGTATGGGTGTTTGTTACATTAGATTCACTAGTAGGAGTGAGAAAATCAACACGGGGTGGTGCGCATTGTATGGGTGTGTGTTACATTATATTCACTAGTAGGAGTGAGAAAAACATCACGGGGTGGTGCGCATTGTATGGGTGTGTGTTACATTACATTCACTAGTAGGAGTGAGAAAAACATCACGGGGTGGTTCGCATTGTATGGGTGTGTGTTACATTACATTCACTAGTAGGAGTGTGAAAAACATCACGGGGTGGTGCGCATTGTATGGGTGTGTGTTACATTACATTCACTAGTAGGAGTGAGAAAAACATCACGGGGTGGTGCGCATTGTATGGGTGTGTGTTACATTACATTCACTAGTAGGAGTGAGAAAAACATCACGGGGTGGTGCGCATTGTATGGATGTGTGTTACATTACATTCACTAATAGGAGTGCGAAAAACATCACGGTGTGGTGCGCATTGTATGGGTGTGTGTTACATTACATTCACTAGTAGGAGTGAGAAAAACATCACGGGGTGGTGCGCATTGTATGGGTGTGTGTTACATTACATTCACTAGTAGGAGTGAGAAAAACATCACGGGGTGGTGCGCATTGTATGGGTGTGTGTTACATTACATTCACTAGTAGGAGTGAGAAAAACATCACGGGGTGGTGCGCATTGTATGGGTGTGTGTTACATTAGATTCACTAGTAGGAGTGAGAAAAACATCACGGGGTGGTGCGCATTGTATGGGTGTGTGTTACATTACATTCACTAGTAGGAGTGAGAAAAACATCACGGTGTGGTGCGCATTGTGTGGGTGTGTGTTACATTAGATTCACTAGTAGGAGTGAGAAAAACATCACGGGGTGGTGCGCATTGTATGGGTGTGTGTTACATTACATTCACTAGTAGGAGTGAGAAAAACATCACGGGGTGGTGCGCATTGTATGGGTGTTTGTTACATTAGATTCACTAGTAGGAGTGAGAAAAACATCACGGGGTGGTGCGCATTGTATGGGTGTGTGTTACATTACATTCACTAGTAGGAGTGCGAAAAACATTACGGGGTGGTGCGCATTGTATGGGTGTGTGTTACATTACATTCACTAGTAGGAGTGCGAAAAACATCACGGGGTGGTGCGCATTGTATGGGTGTGTGTTACATTACATTCACTAGTAGGAGTGCGAAAAACATCACGGGGTGATGCGCGTTGTATGGGTGTGTGTTACATTACATTCACTCGTAGGAGTGAGAAAAACATCACGGAGTGGTGCGCATTGCATTGGTGTGTGTTACATTACATTCACTAGTAGGAGTGAGAAAAACATCACGGGGTGGTGCGCATTGTATGGGTGTTTGTTACATTAGATTCACTAGTAGGAGTGAGAAAAACATCACGGGGTGGTGCGCATTGTATGGGTGTGTGTTACATTACATTCACTAGTAGGAGTGCGAAAAACATTACGGGGTGGTGCGCATTGTATGGGTGTGTGTTACATTACATTCACTAGTAGGAGTGCGAAAAACATCACGGGGTGGTGCGCATTGTATGGGTGTGTGTTACATTACATTCACTAGTAGGAGTGCGAAAAACATCACGGGGTGATGCGCGTTGTATGGGTGTGTGTTACATTACATTCACTCGTAGGAGTGAGAAAAACATCACGGAGTGGTGCGCATTGCATGGGTGTGTGTTACATTACATTCACTAGTAGGAGTGAGAAAAACATTACGGGGTGGTGCGCATTGTATGGGTGTTTGTTACATTAGATTCACTAGTAGGAGTGAGAAAATCAACACGGGGTGGTGCGCATTTTATGGGTGTGTGTTACATTACATTCACTAGTAGGAGTGAGAAAAACATCACGGGGTGGTGCGCATTGTATGGGTGTGTGTTACATTACATTCACTAGTAGGAGTGAGAAAAACATCACGGGGTGGTGCGCATTGTATGGGTGTGCGTTACATTAGATTCTCTAGTAGGAGTGAGAAAAACATCACGGGGTGGTGCGCATTGTATGGGTGTGTGTTACATTACATTCACTAGTAGGAGTGAGAAAAACATCACGGGGTGGTGCGCATTGTATGGGTTTGTGTTACATTAGATTCACTAGTAGGAGTGAGAAAATCATCACGGGGGGTGCGCATTGTATGGGTGTGTGTTACATTACATTCACTAGTAGGAGTGAGGAAAACATCACGGGGTGGTGCGCATTGTATGGGTGTGTGTTACATTACATTCACTAGTAGGAGTGAGAAAATCATCACGGGGTGGTGCGCATTGTATGGGTGTGTGTTACATTACATTCACTAGTAGGAGTGAGAAAAACATCACGGGGTGGTGCGCATTGTATGGGTGTGTGTTACATTACATTCACTAGTAGGAGTGAGAAAAACATCACGGGGTGGTGCGCATTGTATGGGTGTGTGTTACATTAGATTCACTAGTAGGAGTGAGAAAAACATCACGGGGTGGTGCGCATTGTATGGGTGTGTGTTACATTAGATTCACTAGTAGGAGTGAGAAAAACATCACAGGGTGGTGCGCATTGTATGGGTGTGTGTTACGTTACATTCACTAGTAGGAGTGAGAAAAACATCACGGGGTGGTGCGCATTGTATGGGTGTGTGTTACGTTACATTCACTAGTAGGAGTGAGAAAAACATCACGGGGTGGTGCGCATTGTATGGGTGTGTGTTACATTAGATTCACTAGTAGGAGTGAGAAAAACATCACGGGGTGGTGCGCATTGTATGGGTGTGTGTTACATTACATTCACTAGTAGGAGTGAGAAAAACATCACGGGGTGGTGCGCATTGTATGGGTGTGTGTTACATTACATTCACTAGTAGGAGTGAGAAAAACATTACGGGGTGGTGCGCATTGTATGGGTGTGTGTTACATTACATTCACTAGTAGGAGTGCGAAAAACATCACAGGGGGTGCGCATTGTATGGGTGTGTGTTACATTACATTCACTAGTAGGAGTGCGAAAAACATCACGGGGTGGTGCGCATTGTATGGGTGTGTGTTACATTACATTCACTCGTAGGAGTGAGAAAAACATCACGGGGTGGTGCGCATTGTATGGGTGTGTGTTACATTACATTCACTCGTAGGAGTGAGAAAAACATCACGGGGTGGTGCGCATTGTATGGGTGTGTGTTACATTACATTCACTAGTAGGAGTGAGAAAAACATCACGCGGTGGTGCGCATTGTATGGGTGTGTGTTACATTACATTCACTAGTAGGAGTGAGAAAAAAATCACGGGGTGGTGCGCATTGTATGGGTGTGTGTTACATTACATTCACAAGTAGGAGTGTGAAAAACATCACGCGGTGGTGCGCATTGTATGGGTGTGTGTTACATTACATTCACTAGTAGGAGTGAGAAAAACATCACGGGGTGGTGCGCATTGTATGGGTGTGTGTTACATTACATTCACAAGTAGGAGTGAGAAAAACATCACGGGGTGGTGCGCATTGTATGGATGTGTGTTACATTACATTCACTAATAGGAGTGCGAAAAACATCACGGGGTGGTGCGCATTGTATGGGTGTGTGTTACATTAGATTCACTAGTAGGAGTGAGAAAAACATCACGGGGTGGTGCGCATTGTATGGGTGTGTGTTACATTACATTCACTAGTAGGAGTGAGAAAAACATCACGGGGTGGTGCGCACTGTATGGGTGTGTGTTACATTACATTCACTAGTAGGAGTGAGAAAAACATCACGGGGTGGTGCGCACTGTATGGGTGTGTGTTACATTACATTCACTAGTAGGAGTGAGAAAAACATCACGGGGTGGTGCGCATTGTATGGGTGTGTGTTACATTACATTCACTAGTAGGAGTTAGAAAAACATCACGGGGTGGTGAGCATTGGATGGGTGTGTGTTACATTACATTCACTAGTAGGAGTGAGAAAAACATGACGGGGTGGTGCGCTTTGTATGGGTGTGTGTTACATTACATTCACTAGTAGGAGTGAGAAAAACATCACGGGGTGGTGCGCATTGTATGGGTGTTTGTTACATTAGATTCACTAGTAGGAGTGAGAAAAACATCACGGGGTGGTGCGCATTGTATGGGTGTGTGTTACATTGCATTCACTAGTAGGAGTGAGAAAAACATCACGGGGTGGTGCGCATTGTATGGGTGTTTGTTACATTAGATTCACTAGTAGGAGTGAGAAAATCATCACGGGGTGGTGCGCCTTGTATGGGTTTGTGTTACATTACATTCACTAGTATGAGTGAGAAAAACATCACGGGGTGGTGCGCATTGTATGGGTGTGTGTTACATTAGATTCACTAGTAGGAGTGAGAAAAACATCACGGGGTGGTGCGCATTGTATGGGTGTGTGTTACATTAGATTCACTAGTAGGAGTGAGAAAAACATCACGGGGTGGTGCGCATTGTATGGGTGTGTGTTACATTACATTCACTAGTAGGAGTGAGAAAAACATCACGGGGTGGTGCGCATTGTATGGGTGTGTGTTACATTAGATTCTCTAGTAGGAGTGAGAAAAACATCACGGGGTGGTGCGCATTGTATGGGTGTGTGTTACATTACATTCACTAGTAGGAGTGAGAAAAACATCACGGGGTGGTGCGCATTGTATGGGTGTGTGTTACATTAGATTCACTAGTAGGAGTGAGAAAATCATCACGGGGTGGTGCGCATTGTATGGGTGTGTGTTACATTACATTCACTAGTAGGAGTGAGAAAAACATCACGGGGTGGTGCGCATTGTATGGGTGTGTGTTACATTACATTCACTAGTAGGAGTGAGAAAAACATCACGGGGTGGTGCGCATTGTATGGGTGTGTGTTACATTAGATTCACTAGTAGGAGTGAGAAAAACATCACGGGGTGGTGCGCATTGTATGGGTGTGTGTTACGTTAGATTCACTAGTAGGAGTGAGAAAAACATCACGGGTTTTGCGCATTGTATGGGTGTGTGTTACGTTACATTCACTAGTAGGAGTGAGAAAAACATCACGGGGTGGTGCGCATTGTATGGGTGTGTGTTACATTACATTCACTAGTAGGAGTGAGAAAAACATCACGGGGTGGTGCGCATTGTATGGGTGTGTGTTACATTACATTCACTAGTAGGAGTGAGAAAAACATCACGGGGTGGTGCGCATTGTATGGGTGTGTGTTACATTACATTCACTAGAAGGAGTGAGAAAAACATCACGGGGTGGTGCGCATTGTATGGGTGTGTGTTACATTACATTCACTAGTAGGAGTGCGAAAAACATCACGGGGTGGTGCGCATTGTATGGGTGTTTGTTACATTAGATTCACTAGTAGGAGTGAGAAAAACATCACGGGGTGGTGCGCATTGTATGGGTCTGTGTTACGTTACATTCACTAGTAGGAGTGAGAAAAACATCACGGGGTGGTGCGCATTGTATGGGTGTGTCTTACATTACATTCACAAGTAGGAGTGTGAAAAACATCACGCGGTGGTGCGCATTGTATGGGTGTGTGTTACATTACATTCACTAGTAGGAGTGAGAAAAACACCACGGGGTGGTGCGCATTGTATGGGTGTGTGTTACATTACATTCACTAGTAGGAGTGAGAAAAACATCACGGGGTGGTGCGCATTGTATGGATGTGTGTTACATTACATTCACTAATAGGAGTGCGAAAAACATTACGGGGTGGTGCGCATTGTATGGGTGTGTGTTACATTAGATTCACTAGTAGGAGTGAGAAAAACATCACGGGGTGGTGCGCATTGTATGGGTGTGTGTTACATTACATTCACTAGTAGGAGTGAGAAAAACATCACGGGGTGGTGCGCACTGTATGGGTGTGTGTTACATTACATTCACTAGTAGGAGTGAGAAAAACATCACGGGGTGGTGCGCACTGTATGGGTGTGTGTTACATTACATTCACTAGTAGGAGTGAGAAAAACATCACGGGGTGGTGCGCATTGTATGGGTGTGTGTTACATTACATTCACTAGTAGGAGTTAGAAAAACATCACGGGGTGGTGAGCATTGGATGGGTGTGTGTTACATTACATTCACTAGTAGGAGTGAGAAAAACATGACGGGGTGGTGCGCTTTGTATGGGTGTGTGTTACATTACATTCACTAGTAGGAGTGAGAAAAACATCACGGGGTGGTGCGCATTGTATGGGTGTTTGTTACATTAGATTCACTAGTAGGAGTGAGAAAAACATCACGGGGTGGTGCGCATTGTATGGGTGTGTGTTACATTACATTCACTAGTAGGAGTGAGAAAAACATCACGGGGTGGTGCGCATTGTATGGGTGTTTGTTACATTAGATTCACTAGTAGGAGTGAGAAAATCATCACGGGGTGGTGCGCATTGTATGGGTGTGTGTTACATTACATTCACTAGTAGGAGTGAGAAAAACATCACGGGGTGGTGCGCATTGTATGGGTGTGTGTTACATTAGATTCACTAGTAGCAGTGAGAAAAACATCACGGGGTGGTGCGCATTGTATGGGTGTGTGTTACATTAGATTCACTAGTAGGAGTGAGAAAAACATCACGGGGTGGTGCGCATTGTATGGGTGTGTGTTACATTACATTCACTAGTAGGAGTGAGAAAAACATCACGGGGTGGTGCGCATTGTATGGGTGTGTGTTACATTAGATTCTCTAGTAGGAGTGAGAAAAACATCACGGGGTGGTGCGCATTGTATGGATGTGTGTTACATTACATGCACTAGTAGGAGTGAGAAAAACATCACGGGGTGGTGCGCATTGTATGGGTGTGTGTTACATTAGATTCACTAGTAGGAGTGAGAAAATCATCACGGGGTGGTGCGCATTGTATGGGTGTGTGTTACATTACATTCACTAGTAGGAGTGAGAAAAACATCACGGGGTGGTGCGCATTGTATGGGTGTGTGTTACATTACATTCACTAGTAGGAGTGAGAAAAACATCACGGGGTGGTGCGCATTGTATGGGTGTGTGTTACGTTAGATTCACTAGTAGGAGTGAGAAAAACATCACGGGGTGGTGCGCATTGTATGGGTGTGTGTTACGTTAGATTCACTAGTAGGAGTGAGAAAAACATCACGGGGTGGTGCGCATTGTATGGGTGTGTGTTACGTTACATTCACTAGTAGGAGTGAGAAAAACATCACGGGGTGGTGCGCATTGTATGGGTGTGTGTTACATTACATTCACTAGTAGGAGTGAGAAAAACATCACGGGGTGGTGCGCATTGTATGAGTGTGTGTTACATTACATTCACTAGTAGGAGTGAGAAAAACATCACGGGGTGGTGCGCATTGTATGGGTGTGTGTTACATTACATTCACTAGTAGGAGTGAGAAAAACATCACGGGGTGGTGCGCATTGTATGGGTGTGTGTTACATTACATTCACTAGTAGGAGTGAGAAAAACATCACGGGGTGGTGCGCATTGTATGGGTGTGTGTTACATTACATTCACTAGTAGGAGTGCGAAAAACATCACGGAGTGGTGCGCATTGTATGGGTGTGTGTTACATTACATTCACTAGTAGGAGTGCGAAAAACATCACGGGGTGGTGCGCATTGTATGGGTGTGTGTTACATTACATTCACTCGTAGGAGTGAGAAAAACATTACGGGGTGGTGCGCATTGTATGGGTGTGTGTTACATTACATTCACTCGTAGGAGTGAGAAAAACATCACGGGGTGGTGCGCATTGTATGGGTGTGTGTTACATTACATTCACTAGTAGGAGTGAGAAAAACATCACGGGGTGGTGCGCATTGTATGGGTGTTTGTTACATTAGATTCACTAGTAGGAGTGAGAAAAACATCACGGGTTGGTGCGCATTGTATAGGTGTGTGTTACATTAAATTCACTAGTAGGAGTGAGAAAAACATCACGGGGTGGTGCGCATTGTATGGTTGTTTGTTACATTAGATTCACTAGTAGGAGTGAGAAAAACATCACGGGGTGGTGCGCATTGTATGGATGTGTGTTACATTACATTCACTAGTAGTAGTGAGAAAAACATGACGGGGTGGTGCGCTTTGTATGGCTGTGTGTTACATTACATTCACTAGTAGGAGTGAGAAAAACATCACGGGGTGGTGTGCATTGTATGGGTGTGTGTTACATTAGATTCACTAGTAGGAGTGAGAAAAACATCACGGGGTGGTGCGCATTGTATGGGTGTGTGTTACATTACATTCACTAGTAGGAGTGAGAAAAACATTACGGGGTGGTGCGCATTGTATGGGTGTGTGTTACATTACATTCACTCGTAGGAGTGAGAAAAACATCACGGGGTGGTGCGCATTGTATGGGTGTGTGTTACATTACATTCACTAGTAGGAGTGAGAAAAACATCACGGGGTGGTGCGCATTGTATGGGTGTTTGTTACATTAGATTCACTAGTAGGAGTGAGAAAAACATCACGGGTTGTTGCGCATTGTATAGGTGTGTGTTACATTAAATTCACTAGTAGGAGTGAGAAAAACATCACGGGGTGGTGCGCATTGTATGGGTGTTTGTTACATTAGATTCACTAGTAGGAGTGAGAAAAACATCACGGGGTGGTGCGCATTGTATGGATGTGTGTTACATTACATTCACTAGTAGGAGTGAGAAAAACATGACGGGGTGGTGCGCTTTGTATGGCTGTGTGTTACATTACATTCACTAGTAGGAGTGAGAAAAACATCACGGGGTGGTGTGCATTGTATGGGTGTGTGTTACATTAGATTCACTAGTAGGAGTGAGAAAAACATCACGGGGTGGTGCGCATTGTATGGGTGTGTGTTACATTACATTCACTAGTAGGAGTTAGAAAAACATCACGGGGTGGTGCGCATTTTATGGGTGTGTGTTACATTACATTCACTAGTAGGAGTGAGAAAAACATGACGGGGTGGTGCGCTTTGTATGGGTGTGTGTTACATTACATTCACTCGTAGGAGTGAGAAAAACATCACGGGGTGGTGCGCATTGTATGGGTGTGTGTTACATTACATTCACTAGTAGGAGTGAGAAAAACATCACGGGGTGGTGCGCATTGTATGGGTGTTTGTTACATTAGATTCACTAGTAGGAGTGAGAAAAACATCACGGGTTGGTGCGCATTGTATAGGTGTGTGTTACATTAAATTCACTAGTAGGAGTGAGAAAAACATCACGGGGTGGTGCGCATTGTATGGGTGTTTGTTACATTAGATTCACTAGTAGGAGTGAGAAAATCAACACGGGGTGGTGCGCATTGTATGGGTGTGTGTTACATTACATTCACTAGTAGGAGTGAGAAAAACATCACGGGGTGGTGCGCATTGTATGGGTGTGTGTTACATTACATTCACTAGTAGGAGTGAGAAAAACATCACGGGGTGGTGCGCATTGTATGGGTGTGTGTTACATTACATTCACTAGTAGGAGTGTGAAAAACATCACGGGGTGGTGCGCATTGTATGGGTGTGTGTTACATTACATTCAGTAGTAGGAGTGAGAAAAACATCACGGGGTGGTGCGCATTGTATGGGTGTGTGTTACATTACATTCACTAGTAGGAGTGAGAAAAACATCACGGGGTGGTGCGCATTGTATGGGTGTGTGTTACATTACATTCACTAGTAGGAGTGAGAAAAACATCACGGGGTGGTGCACATTGTATGGGTGTGTGTTACATTACATTCACTAGTAGGAGTGAGAAAAACATCACGGGGTGGTGCGCATTGTATGGGTGTGTGTTACATTAGATTCACTAGTAGGAGTGAGAAAAACATCACGGGGTGGTGCGCAGTGTATGGGTGTGTGTTACATTACATTCACTAGTAGGAGTGAGAAAAACATCACGGTGTGGTGCGCATTGTGTGGGTGTGTGTTACATTAGATTCACTAGTAGGAGTGAGAAAAACATCACGGGGTGGTGCGCATTGTATGGGTGTGTGTTACATTACATTCACTAGTAGGAGTTAGAAAAACATCACGGGGTGGTGCGCATTGTATGGGTGTGTGTTACATTACATTCACTAGTAGGAGTGAGAAAAACATGACGGGGTGGTGCGCTTTGTATGGGTGTGTGTTACATTACATTCACTAGTAGGAGTGAGAAAAACATCACGGGGTGGTGCGCATTGTATGGGTGTTTGTTACATTAGATTCACTAGTAGGAGTGAAAAAAACATCACGGGGTGGTGCGCATTGTATGGGTGTGTGTTACATTACATTCACTAGTAGGAGTGCGAAAAACATTACGGGGTGGTGCGCATTGTATGGGTGTGTGTTACATTACATTCACTAGTAGGAGTGCGAAAAACATCACGGGGTGGTGCGCGTTGTATGGGTGTGTGTTACATTACATTCACTAGTAGGAGTGCGAAAAACATCACGGGGTGGTGCGCGTTGTATGGGTGTGTGTTACATTACATTCACTCGTAGGAGTGAGAAAAACATCACGGAGTGGTGCGCATTGCATGGGTGTGTGTTACATTACATTCACTAGTAGGAGTGAGAAAAACATTACGGGGTGGTGCGCATTGTATGGGTGTGTGTTACATTACATTCACTAGTAGGAGTGAGAAAATCATCACGGGGTGGTGCGCATTGTATGGGTGTGTGTTACATTACATTCACTAGCAGGAGTGAGAAAAACATCACGGGGTGGTGCGCATTGAATGAGTGTGTGTTACATTACATTCACTAGTAGGAGTGAGAAAAACATCACGGGATGGTGCGCATTGTATGGGTGTGTGTTACATTACATTCACTAGTAGGAGTGAGAAAAACATCACGGGGTGGTGCGCATTGTATGGGTGTGTGTTACATTACATTCACTAGTAGGAGTGAGAAAAACATCACGGGGTGGTGCGCATTGTATGGGTGTGTGTTACATTACATTCACTAGTAGGAGTGCGAAAAACATCACGGGGTGGTGCGCATTGTATGGGTGTGTGTTACATTACATTCACTAGTAGGAGTGCGAAAAACATCACGGGGTGGTGCGCATTGTATGGGTGTGTGTTACATTACATTCACTCGTAGGAGTGAGAAAAACATTACGGGGTGGTGCGCATTGTATGGGTGTGTGTTACATTACATTCACTCGTAGGAGTGAGAAAAACATCACGGGGTGGTGCGCATTGTATGGGTGTGTGTTACATTACATTCACTAGTAGGAGTGAGAAAAGCATCACGGGGTGGTGCGCATTGTATGGGTGTTTGTTACATTAGATTCACTAGTAGGAGTGAGAAAAACATCACGGTTTGGTGCGCATTGTATAGGTGTGTGTTACATTAAATTCACTAGTAGGAGTGAGAAAAACATCACGGGGTGGTGCGCATTGTATGGGTGTTTGTTACATTAGATTCACTAGTAGGAGTGAGAAAAACATCACGGGGTGGTGCGCATTGTATGGATGTGTGTTACATTACATTCACTAGTAGGAGTGAGAAAAACATGACGGGGTGGTGCGCTTTGTATGGCTGTGTGTTACATTACATTCACTAGTAGGAGTGAGAAAAACATCACGGGGTGGTGTGCATTGTATGGGTGTGTGTTACATTAGATTCAATAGTAGGAGTGAGAAAAACATCACGGGGTGGTGCGCATTGTATGGGTGTGTGTTACATTACATTCACTAGTAGGAGTGAGAAAAACATTACGGGGTGGTGCGCATTGTATGGGTGTGTGTTACATTACATTCACTCGTAGGAGTGAGAAAAACATCACGGGGTGGTGCGCATTGTATGGGTGTGTGTTACATTACATTCACTAGTAGGAGTGAGAAAAACATCACGGGGTGGTGCGCATTGTATGGGTGTTTGTTACATTAGATTCACTAGTAGGAGTGAGAAAAACATCACGGGTTGGTGCGCATTGTATAGGTGTGTGTTACATTAAATTCACTAGTAGGAGTGAGAAAAACATCACGGGGTGGTGCGCATTGTATGGGTGTTTGTTACATTAGATTCACTAGTAGGAGTGAGAAAAACATCACGGGGTGGTGCGCATTGTATGGATGTGTGTTACATTACATTCACTAGTAGGAGTGAGAAAAACATGACGGGGTGGTGCGCTTTGTATGGCTGTGTGTTACATTACATTCACTAGTAGGAGTGAGAAAAACATCACGGGGTGGTGTGCATTGTATGGGTGTGTGTTACATTAGATTCACTAGTAGGAGTGAGAAAAACATCACGGGGTGGTGCGCATTGTATGGGTGTGTGTTACATTACATTCACTAGTAGGAGTTAGAAAAACATCACGGGGTGGTGCGCATTTTATGGGTGTGTGTTACATTACATTCACTAGTAGGAGTGAGAAAAACATGACGGGGTGGTGCGCTTTGTATGGGTGTGTGTTACATTACATTCACTAGTAGGAGTGAGAAAAACATCACGGGTTGGTGCGCATTGTATAGGTGTGTGTTACATTAAATTCACTAGTAGGAGTGAGAAAAACATCACGGGGTGGTGCGCATTGTATGGGTGTGTGTTACATTAAATTCACTAGTAGGAGTGAGAAAAACATCACGGGGTGGTGCGCATTGTATGGGTGTTTGTTACATTAGATTCACTAGTAGGAGTGAGAAAATCAACACGGGGTGGTGCGCATTGTATGGGTGTGTGTTACATTACATTCACTAGTAGGAGTGAGAAAAACATCACGGGGTGGTGCGCATTGTATGGGTGTGTGTTACATTACATTCACTAGTAGGAGTGAGAAAAACATCACGGGGTGGTGCTCATTGTATGGGTGTGTGTTACATTACATTCACTAGTAGGAGTGTGAAAAACATCACGGGGTGGTGCGCATTGTATGGGTGTGTGTTACATTACATTCACTAGTAGGAGTGAGAAAAACATCACGGGGTGGTGCGCATTGTATGGGTGTGTGTTACATTACATTCACTAGTAGGAGTGAGAAAAACATCACGGGGTGGTGCGCATTGTATGGATGTGTGTTACATTACATTCACTAATAGGAGTGCGAAAAACATCACGGTGTGGTGCGCATTGTATGCGTGTGTGTTACATTACATTCACTAGTAGGAGTGAGAAAAACATCACGGGGTGGTGCGCATTGTATGGGTGTGTGTTACATTACATTCACTAGTAGGAGTGAGAAAAACATCACGGGGTGGTGCGCATTGTATGGGTGTGTGTTACATTACATTCACTAGTAGGAGTGAGAAAAACATCACGGGGTGGTGCGCATTGTATGGGTGTGTGTTACATTACATTCACTAGTAGGAGTGAGAAAAACATCACGGGGTGGTGCGCATTGTATGGGTGTGTGTTACATTAGATTCACTAGTAGGAGTGAGAAAAACATCACGGGGTGGTGCGCAGTGTATGGGTGTGTGTTACATTACATTCACTAGTAGGAGTGAGAAAAACATCACGGTGTGGTGCGCATTGTGTGGGTGTGTGTTACATTAGAT
Organism: Cavia porcellus; assembly: GCF_034190915.1. Lineage (NCBI taxonomy): Eukaryota > Metazoa > Chordata > Mammalia > Rodentia > Caviidae > Cavia > Cavia porcellus. The sequence goes on from NW_026947783.1 coordinate 114,871, forward strand.
TCACTAGTAGGAGTGAGAAAAACATCACGGGGTGGTGCGCATTGTATGGGTGTGTGTTACATTACATTCACTAGTAGGAGTTAGAAAAACATCACGGGGTGGTGCGCATTGTATGGGTGTGTGTTACATTACATTCACTAGTAGGAGTGAGAAAAACATGACGGGGTGGTGCGCTTTGTATGGGTGTGTGTTACATTACATTCACTAGTAGGAGTGCGAAAAACATTACGGGGTGGTGCGCATTGTATGGGTGTGTGTTACATTACATTCACTAGTAGGAGTGCGAAAAACATCACGGGGTGGTGCGCATTGTATGGGTGTGTGTTACATTACATTCACTAGTAGGAGTGCGAAAAACATCACGGGGTGGTGCGCGTTGTATGGGTGTGTGTTACATTACATTCACTCGTAGGAGTGAGAAAAACATCACGGAGTGGTGCGCATTGCATGGGTGTGTGTTACATTACATTCACTAGTAGGAGTGAGAAAAACATTACGGGGTGGTGCGCATTGTATGGGTGTTTGTTACATTAGATTCACTAGTAGGAGTGAGAAAATCATCACGGGGTGGTGCGCATTGTATGGGTGTGTGTTACATTACATTCACTAGCAGGAGTGAGAAAAACATCACGGGGTGGTGCGCATTGTATGAGTGTGTGTTACATTACATTCACTAGTAGGAGTGAGAAAAACATCACGGGGTGGTGCGCATTGTATGGGTGTGTGTTACATTACATTCACTAGTAGGAGTGAGAAAAACATCACGGGGTGGTGCGCATTGTATGGGTGTGTGTTACATTACATTCACTAGTAGGAGTGAGAAAAACATCACGGGGTGGTGCGCATTGTATGGGTGTGTGTTACATTACATTCACTAGTAGGAGTGCGAAAAACATCACGGGGTGGTGCGCATTGTATGGGTGTGTGTTACATTACATTCACTAGTAGGAGTGCGAAAAACATCACGGGGTGGTGCGCATTGTATGGGTGTGTGTTACATTACATTCACTCGGAGGAGTGAGAAAAACATTACGGGGTGGTGCGCATTGTATGGGTGTGTGTTACATTACATTCAATCGTAGGAGTGAGAAAAACATCACGGGGTGGTGCGCATTGTATGGGTGTGTGTTACATTACATTCACTAGTAGGAGTGAGAAAAACATCACGGGGTGGTGCGCATTGTATGGGTGTTTGTTACATTAGATTCACTAGTAGGAGTGAGAAAAACATCACGGGTTGGTGCGCATTGTATAGGTGTGTGTTACATTAAATTCACTAGTAGGAGTGAGAAAAACATCACGGGGTGGTGCGCATTGTATGGGTGTTTGTTACATTAGATTCACTAGTAGGAGTGAGAAAAACATCACGGGGTGGTGCGCATTGTATGGATGTGTGTTACATTACATTCACTAGTAGGAGTGAGAAAAACATGACGGGGTGGTGCGCTTTGTATGGCTGTGTGTTACATTACATTCACGAGTAGGAGTGAGAAAAACATCACGGGGTGGTGTGCATTGTATGGGTGTGTGTTACATTAGATTCACTAGTAGGAGTGAGAAAAACATCACGGGGTGGTGCGCATTGTATGGGTGTGTGTTACATTACATTCACTAGTAGGAGTGAGAAAAACATTACGGGGTGGTGCGCATTGTATGGGTGTGTGTTACATTACATTCACTCGTAGGAGTGAGAAAAACATCACGGGGTGGTGCGCATTGTATGGGTGTGTGTTACATTACATTCACTAGTAGGAGTGAGAAAAACATCACGGGGTGGTGCGCATTGTATGGGTGTTTGTTACATTAGATTCACTAGTAGGAGTGAGAAAAACATCACGGGTTGGTGCGCATTGTATAGGTGTGTGTTACATTAAATTCACTAGTAGGAGTGAGAAAAACATCACGGGGTGGTGCGCATTGTATGGGTGTTTGTTACATTAGATTCACTAGTAGGAGTGAGAAAAACATCACGGGGTGGTGCGCATTGTATGGATGTGTGTTACATTACATTCACTAGTAGGAGTGAGAAAAACATGACGGGGTGGTGCGCTTTGTATGGCTGTGTGTTACATTACATTCACTAGTAGGAGTGAGAAAAACATCACGGGGTGGTGTGCATTGTATGGGTGTGTGTTACATTAGATTCACTAGTAGGAGTGAGAAAAACATCACGGGGTGGTGCGCATTGTATGGGTGTGTGTTACATTACATTCACTAGTAGGAGTGAGAAAAACATCACGGGGTGGTGCGCATTTTATGGGTGTGTGTTACATTACATTCACTAGTAGGAGTGAGAAAAACATCACGGGGTGGTGCGCATTGTATGGGTGTGTGTTACATTACATTCACTAGTAGGAGTGAGAAAAACATCACGGGGTGGTGCGCATTGTATGGGTGTTTGTTACATTAGATTCACTAGTAGGAGTGAGAAAAACATCACGGGTTGGTGCGCATTGTATAGGTGTGTGTTACATTAAATTCACTAGTAGGAGTGAGAAAAACATCACGGGGTGGTGCGCATTGTATGGGTGTTTGTTACATTAGATTCACTAGTAGGAGTGAGAAAATCAACACGGGGTGGTGCGCATTGTGTGGGTGTGTGTTACATTAGATTCACTAGTAGGAGTGAGAAAAACATCACGGGGTGGTGCGCAGTGTGTGGGTGTGTGTTACATTACATTCACTAGTAGGAGTGAGAAAAACATCACGGTGTGGTGCGCATTGTGTGGGTGTGTGTTACATTAGATTCACTCGTAGGAGTGAGAAAAACATCACGGGGTGGTGCGCATTGTATGGGTGTGTGTTACATTACATTCACTAGTAGGAGTTAGAAAAACATCACGGGGTGGTGCGCATTGTATGGGTGTGTGTTACATTACATTCACTAGTAAGAGTGAGAATAACATGACGGGGTGGTGCGCTTTGTATGGGTGTGTGTTACATTACATTCACTAGTAGGAGTGAGAAAAACATCACGGGGTGGTGCGCATTGTATGGGTGTTTGTTACATTAGATTCACTAGTAGGAGTGAAAAAAACATCACGGGGTGGTGCGCATTGTATGGGTGTGTGTTACATTACATTCACTAGTAGGAGTGCGAAATACATTACGGGGTGGTGCGCATTGTATGGGTGTGTGTTACATTACATTCACTAGTAGGAGTGCGAAAAACATCACGGGGTGGTGCGCATTGTATGGGTGTGTGTTACATTACATTCACTAGTAGGAGTTAGAAAAACATCACGGGGTGGTGCGCATTGTATGGGTGTGTGTTACATTACATTCACTAGTAGGAGTGCGAAAAACATCACGGGGTGGTGCGCATTGTATGGGTGTGTGTTACATTACATTCACTAGTAGGAGTGCGAAAAACATCACGGGGTGGTGCGCGTTGTATGGGTGTGTGTTACATTACATTCACTCGTAGGAGTGAGAAAAACATCACGGAGTGGTGCGCATTGCATGGGTGTGTGTTACATTACATTCACTAGTAGGAGTGAGAAAAACATTACGGGGTGGTGCGCATTGTATGGGTGTTTGTTACATTAGATTCACTAGTAGGAGTGAGAAAATCATCACGGGGTGGTGCGCATTGTATGGGTGTGTGTTACATTACATTCACTAGCAGGAGTGAGAAAAACATCACGGGGTGGTGCGCATTGTATGAGTGTGTGTTACATTACATTCACTAGTAGGAGTGAGAAAAACATCACGGGGTGGTGCGCATTGTATGGGTGTGTGTTACATTACATTCACTAGTAGGAGTGAGAAAAACATCACGGGGTGGTGCGCATTGTATGGGTGTGTGTTACATTACATTCACTAGTAGGAGTGAGAAAAACATCACGGGGTGGTGCGCATTGTATGGGTGTGTGTTACATTACATTCACTAGTAGGAGTGCGAAAAACATCACGGGGTGGTGCGCATTGTATGGGTGTGTGTTACATTACATTCACTAGTAGGAGTGCGAAAAACATCACGGGGTGGTGCGCATTGTATGGGTGTGTGTTACATTACATTCACTCGGAGGAGTGAGAAAAACATTACGGGGTGGTGCGCATTGTATGGGTGTGTGTTACATTACATTCAATCGTAGGAGTGAGAAAAACATCACGGGGTGGTGCGCATTGTATGGGTGTGTGTTACATTACATTCACTAGTAGGAGTGAGAAAAACATCACGGGGTGGTGCGCATTGTATGGGTGTTTGTTACATTAGATTCACTAGTAGGAGTGAGAAAAACATCACGGGTTGGTGCGCATTGTATAGGTGTGTGTTACATTAAATTCACTAGTAGGAGTGAGAAAAACATCACGGGGTGGTGCGCATTGTATGGGTGTTTGTTACATTAGATTCACTAGTAGGAGTGAGAAAAACATCACGGGGTGGTGCGCATTGTATGGATGTGTGTTACATTACATTCACTAGTAGGAGTGAGAAAAACATGACGGGGTGGTGCGCTTTGTATGGCTGTGTGTTACATTACATTCACGAGTAGGAGTGAGAAAAACATCACGGGGTGGTGTGCATTGTATGGGTGTGTGTTACATTAGATTCACTAGTAGGAGTGAGAAAAACATCACGGGGTGGTGCGCATTGTATGGGTGTGTGTTACATTACATTCACTAGTAGGAGTGAGAAAAACATTACGGGGTGGTGCGCATTGTATGGGTGTGTGTTACATTACATTCACTCGTAGGAGTGAGAAAAACATCACGGGGTGGTGCGCATTGTATGGGTGTGTGTTACATTACATTCACTAGTAGGAGTGAGAAAAACATCACGGGGTGGTGCGCATTGTATGGGTGTTTGTTACATTAGATTCACTAGTAGGAGTGAGAAAAACATCACGGGTTGGTGCGCATTGTATAGGTGTGTGTTACATTAAATTCACTAGTAGGAGTGAGAAAAACATCACGGGGTGGTGCGCATTGTATGGGTGTTTGTTACATTAGATTCACTAGTAGGAGTGAGAAAAACATCACGGGGTGGTGCGCATTGTATGGATGTGTGTTACATTACATTCACTAGTAGGAGTGAGAAAAACATGACGGGGTGGTGCGCTTTGTATGGCTGTGTGTTACATTACATTCACTAGTAGGAGTGAGAAAAACATCACGGGGTGGTGTGCATTGTATGGGTGTGTGTTACATTAGATTCACTAGTAGGAGTGAGAAAAACATCACGGGGTGGTGCGCATTGTATGGGTGTGTGTTACATTACATTCACTAGTAGGAGTGAGAAAAACATCACGGGGTGGTGCGCATTTTATGGGTGTGTGTTACATTACATTCACTAGTAGGAGTGAGAAAAACATCACGGGGTGGTGCGCATTGTATGGGTGTGTGTTACATTACATTCACTAGTAGGAGTGAGAAAAACATCACGGGGTGGTGCGCATTGTATGGGTGTTTGTTACATTAGATTCACTAGTAGGAGTGAGAAAAACATCACGGGTTGGTGCGCATTGTATAGGTGTGTGTTACATTAAATTCACTAGTAGGAGTGAGAAAAACATCACGGGGTGGTGCGCATTGTATGGGTGTTTGTTACATTAGATTCACTAGTAGGAGTGAGAAAATCAACACGGGGTGGTGCGCATTGTGTGGGTGTGTGTTACATTAGATTCACTAGTAGGAGTGAGAAAAACATCACGGGGTGGTGCGCAGTGTGTGGGTGTGTGTTACATTACATTCACTAGTAGGAGTGAGAAAAACATCACGGTGTGGTGCGCATTGTGTGGGTGTGTGTTACATTAGATTCACTCGTAGGAGTGAGAAAAACATCACGGGGTGGTGCGCATTGTATGGGTGTGTGTTACATTACATTCACTAGTAGGAGTTAGAAAAACATCACGGGGTGGTGCGCATTGTATGGGTGTGTGTTACATTACATTCACTAGTAAGAGTGAGAATAACATGACGGGGTGGTGCGCTTTGTATGGGTGTGTGTTACATTACATTCACTAGTAGGAGTGAGAAAAACATCACGGGGTGGTGCGCATTGTATGGGTGTTTGTTACATTAGATTCACTAGTAGGAGTGAAAAAAACATCACGGGGTGGTGCGCATTGTATGGGTGTGTGTTACATTACATTCACTAGTAGGAGTGCGAAATACATTACGGGGTGGTGCGCATTGTATGGGTGTGTGTTACATTACATTCACTAGTAGGAGTGCGAAAAACATCACGGGGTGGTGCGCATTGTATGGGTGTGTGTTACATTACATTCACTAGTAGGAGTGCGAAAAACATCACGGGGTGGTGCGCGTTGTATGGGTGTGTGTTACATTACATTCACTCGTAGGAGTGAGAAAAACATCACGGAGTGGTGCGCATTGCATGGGTGTGTGTTACATTACATTCACTAGTAGGAGTGAGAAAAACATTACGGGGTGGTGCGCATTGTATGGGTGTTTGTTACATTAGATTCACTAGTAGGAGTGAGAAAATCAACACGGGGTGGTGCGCATTGTATGGGTGTGTGTTACATTACATTCACTAGTAGGAGTGAGAAAAACATCACGGGGTGGTGCGCATTGTATGGGTGTGTGTTACATTACATTCACTAGCAGGAGTGAGAAAAACATCACGGGGTGGTGCGCATTGTATGGGTGTATGTTACATTAGATTCTCTAGTAGGAGTGAGAAAAACATCACGGGGTGGTGCGCATTGTATGGGTGTGTGTTACATTACATTCACTAGTAGGAGTGAGAAAAACATCACGGGGTGGTGCGCATTGTATGGGTGTGTGTTACATTAGATTCACTAGTAGGAGTGAGAAAATCATCACGGGGTGGTGCGCATTGTATGGGTGTGTGTTACATTACATTCACTAGTAGGAGTGAGGAAAACATCACGGGGCGGTGCGCATTGTATGGGTGTGTGTTACATTACATTCACTAGTAGGAGTGAGAAAATCATCACGGGGTGGTGCGCATTGTATGGGTGTGTGTTACATTACATTCACTAGTAGGAGTGAGGAAAACATCACGGGGTGGTGCGCATTGTATGGGTGTGTGTTACGTTACATTCACTAGTAGGAGTGAGAAAAACATCACGGGGTGGTGCGCATTGTATGGGTGTGTGTTACGTTACATTCACTAGTAGGAGTGAGAAAAACATCACGGGGTGGTGCGCATTGTATGGGTGTGTGTTACATTACATTCACTAGTAGGAGTGAGAAAAACATCACGGGGTGGTGCGCATTGTATGGGTGTGTGTTACATTACATTCACTAGTAGGAGTGCGAAAAACATCACGGGGTGGTGCGCATTGTATGGGTGTGTGTTACATTACATTCACTCGTAGGAGTGAGAAAAACATCACGGGGTGGTGCGCATTGTATGGGTGTGTGTTACATTACATTCACTCGTAGGAGTGAGAAAAACATCACGGGGTGGTGCGCATTGTATGGGTGTGTGTTACATTACATTCACTAGTAGGAGTGAGAAAAACATCACGCGGTGGTGCGCATTGTATGGGTGTGTGTTACATTACATTCACTAGTAGGAGAGAAAAACATCACGGGGTGGTGCGCATTGTATGGGTGTGTGTTACATTACATTCACAAGTAGGAGTGTGAAAAACATCACGGGGTGGTGCGCATTGTATGGGTGTGTGTTACATTACATTCACTAGTAGGAGTGAGAAAAACATCACGGGGTGGTGCGCATTGTATGGGTGTGTGTTACATTACATTCACTAGTAGGAGTGAGAAAAACATCACGGGGTGGTGCGCATTGTATGGGTGTGTGTTACATTACATTCACTAGTAGGAGTGCGAAAAACATCACGGGGTGGTGCGCATTGTATGGGTGTGTGTTACATTAGATTCACTAGTAGGAGTGAGAAAAACATCACGGGGTGGTGCGCATTGTATGGGTGTGTGTTACATTACATTCACTAGTAGGAGTGAGAAAAACATCACGGGGTGGTGCGCACTGTATGGGTGTGTGTTACATTACATTCACTAGTAGGAGTGAGAAAAACATCACGGGGTGGTGCGCACTGTATGGGTGTGTGTTACATTACATTCACTAGTAGGAGTGAGAAAAACATCACGGGGTGGTGCGCATTGTATGGGTGTGTGTTACATTACATTCACTAGTAGGAGTTAGAAAAACATCACGGGGTGGTGAGCATTGGATGGGTGTGTGTTACATTACATTCACTAGTAGGAGTGAGAAAACCATGACGGGGTGGTGCGCTTTGTATGGGTGTGTGTTACATTACATTCACTAGTAGGAGTGAGAAAAACATCACGGGGTGGTGCGCATTGTATGGGTGTTTGTTACATTAGATTCACTAGTAGGAGTGAGAAAAACATCACGGGGTGGTGCGCATTGTATGGGTGTGTGTTACATTACATTCACTAGTAGGAGTGAGAAAAACATCACGGGGTGGTGCGCATTGTATGGCTGTTTGTTACATTAGATTCACTAGTAGGAGTGAGAAAATCATCACGGGGTGGTGGGCATTGTATGGGTGTGTGTTACATTACATTCACTAGTAGGAGTGAGAAAAACATCACGGGGTGGTGCGCATTGTATGGGTGTGTGTTACATTAGATTCACTAGTAGGAGTGAGAAAAACATCACGGGGTGGTGCGCATTGTATGGGTGTGTGTTACATTAGATTCACTAGTAGGAGTGAGAAAAACATCACGGGGTGGTGCGCATTGTATGGGTGTGTGTTACATTACATTCACTAGTAGGAGTGAGAAAAACATCACGGGGTGGTGCGCATTGTAATGGTGTGTGTTACATTAGATTCTCTAGTATGAGTGAGAAAAACATCACGGGGAGGTGCGCATTGTATGGGTGTGTGTTACATTACATTCACTAGTAGGAGTGAGAAAAACATCACGGGGTGGTGCGCATTGTATGGGTGTATGTTACATTAGATTCAATAGAAGGAGTGAGAAAATCATCACGGTGTGGTGCGCATTGTATGGGTGTGTGTTATATTACATTCACTAGTAGGAGTGAGAAAAACATCACGGGGTGGTGTGCATTGTATGGGTGTGTGTTACATTACATTCACTAGTAGGAGTGAGAAAAACATCACGGGGCGGTGCCCATTGTATGGGTGTGTGTTACATTAGATTCACTAGTAGGAGTGAGAAAAACATCACGGGGTGGTGCGCATTGTATGGGTGTGTGTTACGTTAGATTCACTAGTAGGAGTGAGAAAAACATCACGGGGTGGTGCGCATTGTATGGGTGTGTGTTACATTACATTCACTAGTAGGAGTGAGAAAAACATCACGGGGTGGTGCGCATTGTATGGGTGTGTGTTACATTACATTCACTAGTAGGAGTGAGAAAAACATCACGGGGTGGTGCGCATTGTATGGGTGTGTGTTACATTACATTCACTAGTAGGAGTGAGAAAAACATCACGGGGTGGTGCGCATTGTATGGATGTGTGTTACATTACATTCACTAATAGGAGTGCGAAAAACATCACGGGGTGGTGCGCATTGTATGGGTGTGTGTTACATTACATTCACTAGTAGGAGTGAGAAAAACATCACGGGGTGGTGCGCATTGTATGGGTGTGTGTTACATTACATTCACTAGTAGGAGTGAGAAAAACATCACGGGGTGGTGCGCATTGTATGGGTGTGTGTTACATTACATTCACTAGTAGGAGTGAGAAAAACATCACGGGGTGGTGCGCATTGTATGGGTGTGTGTTACATTACATTCACTAGTAGGAGTGAGAAAAACATCACGGGGTGGTGCGCATTGTATGGGTGTGTGTTACATTAGATTCACTAGTAGGAGTGAGAAAAACATCACGGGGTGGTGCGCATTGTATGGGTGTGTGTTACATTACATTCACTAGTAGGAGTGAGAAAAACATCACGGTGTGGTGCGCATTGTGTGGGTGTGTGTTACATTAGATTCACTATTAGGAGTGAGAAAAACATCACGGGGTGGTGCGCATTGTATGGGTGTGTGTTACATTACATTCACTAGTAGGAGTTAGAAAAACATCACGGGGTGGTGCGCATTTTATGGGTGTGTGTTACATTACATTCACTAGTAGGAGTTAGAAAAACATCACGGTGTGGTGAGCATTGGATGGGTGTGTGTTACATTACATTCACTAGTAGGAGTGAGAAAAACATGACGGGGTGGTGCGCTTTGTATGGGTGTGTGTTACATTACATTCACTAGTAGGAGTGAGAAAAACATCACGGGGTGGTGCGCATTGTATGGGTGTTTGTTACATTAGATTCACTAGTAGGAGTGAGAAAAACATCACGGGGTGGTGCGCATTGTATGGGTGTGTGTTACATTACATTCACTAGTAGGAGTGAGAAAAACATCACGGGGTGGTGCGCATTGTATGGGTGTTTGTTACATTAGATTCACTAGTAGGAGTGAGAAAATCATCACGGGGTGGTGCGCATTGTATGGGTGTGTGTTACATTACATTCACTAGTAGGAGTGAGAAAAACATCACGGGGTGGTGCGCATTGTATGGGTGTGTGTTACATTAGATTCACTAGTAGGAGTGAGAAAAACATCACGGGGTGGTGCGCATTGTATGGGTGTGTGTTACATTAGATTCACTAGTAGGAGTGAGAAAAACATCACGGGGTGGTGCGCATTGTATGGGTGTGTGTTACATTACATTCACTAGTAGGAGTGAGAAAAACATCACGGGGAGGTGCGCATTGTATGGGTGTGTGTTACATTAGATTCTCTAGTAGGAGTGAGAAAAACATCACGGGGTGGTGCGCATTGTATGGGTGTGTGTTACATTACATTCACTAGTAGGAGTGAGAAAAACATCACGGGGTGGTGCGCATTGTATGGGTGTGTGTTACATTAGATTCACTAGTAGGAGTGAGAAAATCATCACGGGGTGGTGCGCATTGTATGGGTGTGTGTTACATTACATTCACTAGTAGGAGTGAGAAAAACATCACGGGGTGGTGCGCATTGTATGGGTGTGTGTTACATTACATTCACTAGTAGGAGTGAGAAAAACATCACGGGGTGGTGCGCATTGTATGGGTGTGTGTTACATTAGATTCACTAGTAGGAGTGAGAAAAACATCACGGGGTGGTGCGCATTGTATGGGTGTGTGTTACGTTAGATTCACTAGTAGGAGTGAGAAAAACATCACGGGCTGGTGCGCATTGTATGGGTGTGTGTTACATTACATTCACTAGTAGGAGTGAGAAAAACATCACGGGGTGGTGCGCATTGTATGGGTGTGTGTTACATTACATTCACTAGTAGGAGTGAGAAAAACATCACGGGGTGGTGCGCATTGTATGGGTGTGTGTTACATTACATTCACTAGTAGGAGTGAGAAAAACATCACGGGGTGGTGCGCATTGTATGGGTGTTTGTTACATTAGATTCACTAGTAGGAGTGAGAAAAACATCACGGGTTGGTGCGCATTGTATAGGTGTGTGTTACATTAAATTCACTAGTAGGAGTGAGAAAAACATCACGGGGTGGTGCGCATTGTATGGGTGTTTGTTACATTAGATTCACTAGTAGGAGTGAGAAAATCAACACGGGGTGGTGCGCATTGTATGGGTGTGTGTTACATTACATTCACTAGTAGGAATGAGAAAAACATCACGGGGTGGTGCGCATTGTATGGGTGTGTGTTACATTACATTCACTAGTAGGAGTGAGAAAAACATCACGGGGTGGTGCGCATTGAATGGGTGTGTGTTACATTACATTCACTAGTAGGAGTGAGAAAAACATCACGGGGTGGTGCGCATTGTATGGGTGTGTGTTACATTACATTCACTAATAGGAGTGCGAAAAACATCACGGGGTGGTGCGCATTGTATGGGTGTGTGTTACATTACATTCACTAGTAGGAGTGAGAAAAACATCACGGGGTGGTGCGCATTGTATGGGTGTGTGTTACATTACATTCACTAGTAGGAGTGAGAAAAACATCACGGGGTGGTGCGCATTGTATGGGTGTGTGTTACATTACATTCACTAGTAGGAGTGAGAAAAACATCACGGGGTGGTGCGCATTGTATGGGTGTGTGTTACATTACATTCACTAGTAGGAGTGAGAAAAACATCACGGGGTGGTGCGCATTGTATGGGTGTGTGTTACATTAGATTCACTAGTAGGAGTGAGAAAAACATCACGGGGTGGTGCGCATTGTATGGGTGTGTGTTACATTACATTCACTAGTAGGAGTGAGAAAAACATCACGGTGTGGTGCGCATTGTGTGGGTGTGTGTTACATTAGATTCACTAGTAGGAGTGAGAAAAACATCACGGGGTGGTGCGCATTGTATGGGTGTGTGTTACCTTACATTCACTAGTAGGAGTTAGAAAAACATCACGGGGTGGTGCGCATTGTATGGGTGTGTGTTACATTACATTCACTAGTAGTAGTGAGAAAAACATGACGGGGTGGTGCGCTTTGTATGGGTGTGTGTTACATTACATTCACTAGTAGGAGTGAGAAAAACATCACGGAGTGGTGCGCATTGTATGGGTGTTTGTTACATTAGATTCACTAGTAGGAGTGAGAAAAACATCACGGGGTGGTGCGCATTGTATGAGTGTGTGTTACATTACATTCACTAGTAGGAGTGAGAAAAACATCACGGGGTGGTGCGCATTGTATGGGTGTTTGTTACATTAGATTCACTAGTAGGAGTGAGAAAATCATCACGGTGTGGTGCGCATTGTATGGGTGTGTGTTACATTACATTCACTAGTAGGAGTGAGAAAAACATCACGGGGTGGTGCGCATTGTATGGGTGTTTGTTACATTAGATTCACAAGTAGGAGTGAGAAAAACATCACGGGGTGGTGCGCATTGTATGGGTGTGTGTTACATTACATTCACTAGTAGGAGTGAGAAAAACATCACGGGGTGGTGCGCATTGTATGGGTGTGTGTTACATTACATTCACTAGTAGGAGTGAGAAAAACATCACGAGGTGGTGCGCATTGTATGGGTGTGTGTTACATTACATTCACTAGTAGGAGTGTGAAAAACATCACGGGGTGGTGCGCATTGTATGGGTGTGTGTTACATTACATTCACTAGTAGGAGTGAGAAAAACATCACGGGGTGGTGCGCATTGTATGGGTGTGTGTTACATTACATTCACTAGTAGGAGTGAGAAAAACATCACGGGGTGATGCGCATTGTATGGATGTGTGTTACATTACATTCACTAATAGGAGTGCGAAAAACATCACGGGGTGGTGCGCATTGTATGGGTGTGTGTTACATTACATTCACTAGTAGGAGTGAGAAAAACATAACGGGGTGGTGCGCATTGTATGGGTGTGTGTTACATTACATTCACTAGTAGGAGTGAGAAAAACATCACGGGGTGGTGCGCATTGTATGGGTGTGTGTTACATTACATTCACTAGTAGGAGTGAGAAAAACATCACGAGGTGGTGCGCATTGTATGGGTGTGTGTTACATTACATTCACTAGTAGGAGTGAGAAAAACATCACAGGGTGGTGCGCATTGTATGGGTGTGTGTTACATTAGATTCACTAGTAGGAGTGAGAAAAACATCACGGGGTGGTGCGCATTGTATGGCTGTGTGTTACATTACATTCACTAGTAGGAGTGAGAAAAACATCACGGGGTGGTGTGCATTGTATGGGTGTGTGTTACATTAGATTCACTAGTAGGAGTGAGAAAAACATCACGGGGTGGTGCGCATTGTATGGGTGTGTGTTACATTACATTCACTAGTAGGAGTTAGAAAAACATCACGGGGTGGTGCGCATTGTATGGGTGTGTGTTACATTACATTCACTAGTAGGAGTGAGAAAAACATGACGGGGTGGTGCGCTTTGTATGGGTGTGTGTTACATTACATTCACTAGTAGGAGTGAGAAAAACATCACGGGGTGGTGCGCATTGTATGCGTGTTTGTTACATTAGATTCACTAGTAGGAGTGAGAAAAACATCACGGGGTGGTGCGCATTGTATGGGTGTGTGTTACATTACATTCACTAGTAGGAGTGAGAAAAACATCACGGGGTGGTGCGCATTGTATGGGTGTTTGTTACATTAGATTCACTAGTAGGAGTGAGAAAATCATCACGGGGTGGTGCGCATTGTATGGGTGTGTGTTACATTACATTCACTAGTAGGAGTGAGAAAAACATCACGGGGTGGTGCGCATTGTATGGGTGTTTGTTACATTAGATTCACTAGTAGGAGTGAGAAAATCAACACGGGGTGGTGCGCATTGTATGGGTGTGTGTTACATTACATTCACTAGTAGGAGTGAGAAAAACATCACGGGGTGGTGCGCATTGTATGGGTGTGTGTTACATTACATTCACTAGTAGGAGTGAGAAAAACATCACGAGGTGGTGCGCATTGTATGGGTGTTTGTTACATTACATTCACTAGTAGGAGTGTGAAAAACATCACGGGGTGGTGCGCATTGTATGGGTGTGTGTTACATTACATTCACTAGTAGGAGTGAGAAAAACATCACGGGGTGGTGCGCATTGTATGGGTGTGTGTTACATTACATTCACTAGTAGGAGTGAGAAAAACATCACGGGGTGGTGCGCATTGTATGGATGTGTGTTACATTACATTCACTAATAGGAGTGCGAAAAACATCACGGGGTGGTGCGCATTGTATGGGTGTGTGTTACATTACATTCACTAGTAGGAGTGAGAAAAACATAACGGGGTGGTGCGCATTGTATGGGTGTGTCTTACATTACATTCACTAGTAGGAGTGAGAAAAACATCACGGGGTGGTGCGCATTGTATGGGTGTGTGTTACATTACATTCACTAGTAGGAGTGAGAAAAACATCACGGGGTGGTGCGCATTGTATGGGTGTGTGTTACATTACATTCACTAGTAGGAGTGAGAAAAACATCACGGGGTGGTGCGCATTGTATGGATGTGTGTTACATTACATTCACTAATAGGAGTGCGAAAAACATCACGGGGTGGTGCGCATTGTATGGGTGTGTGTTACATTACATTCACTAGTAGGAGTGAGAAAAACATCACGGGGTGGTGCGCATTGTATGGGTGTGTGTTACATTACATTCACTAGTAGGAGTGAGAAAAACATCACGGGGTGGTGCGCATTGTATGGGTGTGTGTTACATTACATTCACTAGTAGGAGTGAGAAAAACATCACGGGGTGGTGCGCATTGTATGGGTGTGTGTTACATTAGATTCACTAGTAGGAGTGAGAAAAACATCACGGGGTGGTGCGCATTGTATGGGTGTGTGTTACATTACATTCACTAGTAGGAGTGAGAAAAACATCACGGTGTGGTGCGCATTGTGTGGGTGTGTGTTACATTAGATTCACTAGTAGGAGTGAGAAAAACATCACGGGGTGGTGCGCATTGTATGGGTGTGTGTTACCTTACATTCACTAGTAGGAGTTAGAAAAACATCACGGGGTGGTGCGCATTGTATGGGTGTGTGTTACATTACATTCACTAGTAGTAGTGAGAAAAACATGACGGGGTGGTGCGCTTTGTATGGGTGTGTGTTACATTACATTCACTAGTAGGAGTGAGAAAAACATCACGGAGTGGTGCGCATTGTATGGGTGTTTGTTACATTAGATTCACTAGTAGGAGTGAGAAAAACATCACGGGGTGGTGCGCATTGTATGGGTGTGTGTTACATTACATTCACTAGTAGGAGTGAGAAAAACATCACGGGGTGGTGCGCATTGTATGGGTGTTTGTTACATTAGATTCACTAGTAGGAGTGAGAAAATCATCACGGTGTGGTGCGCATTGTATGGGTGTGTGTTACATTACATTCACTAGTAGGAGTGAGAAAAACATCACGGGGTGGTGCGCATTGTATGGGTGTTTGTTACATTAGATTCACTAGTAGGAGTGAGAAAAACATCACGGGGTGGTGCGCATTGTATGGGTGTGTGTTACATTACATTCACTAGTAGGAGTGAGAAAAACATCACGGGGTGGTGCGCATTGTATGGGTGTGTGTTACATTACATTCACTAGTAGGAGTGAGAAAAACATCACGAGGTGGTGCGCATTGTATGGGTGTGTGTTACATTACATTCACTAGTAGGAGTGTGAAAAACATCACGGGGTGGTGCGCATTGTATGGGTGTGTGTTACATTACATTCACTAGTAGGAGTGAGAAAAACATCACGGGGTGGTGCGCATTGTATGGGTGTGTGTTACATTACATTCACTAGTAGGAGTGAGAAAAACATCACGGGGTGATGCGCATTGTATGGATGTGTGTTACATTACATTCACTAATAGGAGTGCGAAAAACATCACGGGGTGGTGCGCATTGTATGGGTGTGTGTTACATTACATTCACTAGTAGGAGTGAGAAAAACATAACGGGGTGGTGCGCATTGTATGGGTGTGTGTTACATTACATTCACTAGTAGGAGTGAGAAAAACATCACGGGGTGGTGCGCATTGTATGGGTGTGTGTTACATTACATTCACTAGTAGGAGTGAGAAAAACATCACGAGGTGGTGCGCATTGTATGGGTGTGTGTTACATTACATTCACTAGTAGGAGTGAGAAAAACATCACAGGGTGGTGCGCATTGTATGGGTGTGTGTTACATTAGATTCACTAGTAGGAGTGAGAAAAACATCACGGGGTGGTGCGCATTGTATGGCTGTGTGTTACATTACATTCACTAGTAGGAGTGAGAAAAACATCACGGGGTGGTGTGCATTGTATGGGTGTGTGTTACATTAGATTCACTAGTAGGAGTGAGAAAAACATCACGGGGTGGTGCGCATTGTATGGGTGTGTGTTACATTACATTCACTAGTAGGAGTTAGAAAAACATCACGGGGTGGTGCGCATTGTATGGGTGTGTGTTACATTACATTCACTAGTAGGAGTGAGAAAAACATGACGGGGTGGTGCGCTTTGTATGGGTGTGTGTTACATTACATTCACTAGTAGGAGTGAGAAAAACATCACGGTGTGGTGCGCATTGTATGCGTGTTTGTTACATTAGATTCACTAGTAGGAGTGAGAAAAACATCACGGGGTGGTGCGCATTGTATGGGTGTGTGTTACATTACATTCACTAGTAGGAGTGAGAAAAACATCACGGGGTGGTGCGCATTGTATGGGTGTTTGTTACATTAGATTCACTAGTAGGAGTGAGAAAATCATCACGGGGTGGTGCGCATTGTATGGGTGTGTGTTACATTACATTCACTAGTAGGAGTGAGAAAAACATCACGGGGTGGTGCGCATTGTATGGGTGTTTGTTACATTAGATTCACTAGTAGGAGTGAGAAAATCAACACGGGGTGGTGCGCATTGTATGGGTGTGTGTTACATTACATTCACTAGTAGGAGTGAGAAAAACATCACGGGGTGGTGCGCATTGTATGGGTGTGTGTTACATTACATTCACTAGTAGGAGTGAGAAAAACATCACGAGGTGGTGCGCATTGTATGGGTGTTTGTTACATTACATTCACTAGTAGGAGTGTGAAAAACATCACGGGGTGGTGCGCATTGTATGGGTGTGTGTTACATTACATTCACTAGTAGGAGTGAGAAAAACATCACGGGGTGGTGCGCATTGTATGGGTGTGTGTTACATTACATTCACTAGTAGGAGTGAGAAAAACATCACGGGGTGGTGCGCATTGTATGGATGTGTGTTACATTACATTCACTAATAGGAGTGCGAAAAACATCACGGGGTGGTGCGCATTGTATGGGTGTGTGTTACATTACATTCACTAGTAGGAGTGAGAAAAACATAACGGGGTGGTGCGCATTGTATGGGTGTGTCTTACATTACATTCACTAGTAGGAGTGAGAAAAACATCACGGGGTGGTGCGCATTGTATGGGTGTGTGTTACATTACATTCACTAGTAGGAGTGAGAAAAACATCACGGGGTGGTGCGCATTGTATGGGTGTGTGTTACATTACATTCACTAGTAGGAGTGAGAAAAACATCACAGGGTGGTGCGCATTGTATGGGTGTGTGTTACATTACATTCACTAGTAGGAGTGCGAAAAACATCACGGGGTGGTGCGCATTGTATGGCTGTGTGTTACATTACATTCACTAGTAGGAGTGAGAAAAACATCACAGGGTGGTGCGCATTGTATGGGTGTGTGTTACATTACATTCACTAGTAGGAGTGAGAAAAACATCACGGGGTGGTGCGCATTGTATGGCTGTGTGTTACATTACATTCACTAGTAGGAGTGAGAAAAACATCACGGGGTGGTGTGCATTGTATGGGTGTGTGTTACATTAGATTCACTAGTAGGAGTGAGAAAAACATCACGGGGTGGTGCGCATTGTATGGGTGTGTGTTACATTACATTCACTAGTAGGAGTTAGAAAAACATCACGGGTTGGTGCGCATTGTATGGGTGTGTGTTACATTACATTCACTAGTAGGAGTGAGAAAAACATGACGGGGTGGTGCGCTTTGTATGGGTGTGTGTTACATTACATTCACTAGTAGGAGTGAGAAAAACATCACGGGGTGGTGCGCATTGTATGCGTGTTTGTTACATTAGATTCACTAGTAGGAGTGAGAAAAACATCACGGGGTGGTGCGCATTGTATGTGTGTGTGTTACATTACATTCACTAGTAGGAGTGAGAAAAACATCACGGGGTGGTGCGCATTGTATGGGTGTTTGTTACATTAGATTCACTAGTAGGAGTGAGAAAATCATCACGGTGTGGTGCGCATTGTATGGGTGTGTGTTACATTACATTCACTAGTAGGAGTGAGAAAAACATCACGGGGTGGTGCGCATTGTATGGGTGTTTGTTACATTAGATTCACTAGTAGGAGTGAGAAAAACATCACGGGGTGGTGCGCATTGTATGGGTGTGTGTTACATTACATTCACTAGTAGGAGTGAGAAAAACATCACGGGGTGGTGCGCATTGTATGGGTGTGTGTTACATTACATTCACTAGTAGGAGTGAGAAAAACATCACGAGGTGGTGCGCATTGTATGGGTGTGTGTTACATTACATTCACTAGTAGGAGTGTGAAAAACATCACGGGGTGGTGCGCATTGTATGGGTGTGTGTTACATTACATTCACTAGTAGGAGTGAGAAAAACATCACGGGGTGGTGCGCATTGTATGGGTGTGTGTTACATTACATTCACTAGTAGGAGTGAGAAAAACATCACGGGGTGATGCGCATTGTATGGATGTGTGTTACATTACATTCACTAATAGGAGTGCGAAAAACATCACGGGGTGGTGCGCATTGTATGGGTGTGGGTTACATTACATTCACTAGTAGGAGTGAGAAAAACATAACGGGGTGGTGCGCATTGTATGGGTGTGTGTTACATTACATTCACTAGTAGGAGTGAGAAAAACATCACGGGGTGGTGCGCATTGTATGGGTGTGTGTTACATTACATTCACTAGTAGGAGTGAGAAAAACATCACGAGGTGGTGCGCATTGTATGGGTGTGTGTTACATTACATTCACTAGTAGGAGTGAGAAAAACATCACAGGGTGGTGCGCATTGTATGGGTGTGTGTTACATTAGATTCACTAGTAGGAGTGAGAAAAACATCACGGGGTGGTGCGCATTGTATGGCTGTGTGTTACATTACATTCACTAGTAGGAGTGAGAAAAACATCACGGGGTGGTGTGCATTGTATGGGTGTGTGTTACATTAGATTCACTAGTAGGAGTGAGAAAAACATCACGGGGTGGTGCGCATTGTATGGATGTGTGTTACATTACATTCACTAGTAGGAGTTAGAAAAACATCACGGGGTGGTGCGCATTGTATGGGTGTGTGTTACATTACATTCACTAGTAGGAGTGAGAAAAACATGACGGGGTGGTGCGCTTTGTATGGGTGTGTGTTACATTACATTCACTAGTAGGAGTGAGAAAAACATCACGGGGTGGTGCGCATTGTATGCGTGTTTGTTACATTAGATTCACTAGTAGGAGTGAGAAAAACATCACGGGGTGGTGCGCATTGTATGGGTGTGTGTTACATTACATTCACTAGTAGGAGTGAGAAAAACATCACGGGGTGGTGCGCATTGTATGGGTGTTTGTTACATTAGATTCACTAGTAGGAGTGAGAAAATCATCACGGGGTGGTGCGCATTGTATGGGTGTGTGTTACATTACATTCACTAGTAGGAGTGAGAAAAACATCACGGGGTGGTGCGCATTGTATGGGTGTTTGTTACATTAGATTCACTAGTAGGAGTGAGAAAATCAACACGGAGTGGTGCGCATTGTATGGGTGTGTGTTACATTACATTCACTAGTAGGAGTGAGAAAAACATCACGGGGTGGTGCGCATTGTATGGGTGTGTGTTACATTACATTCACTAGTAGGAGTGAGAAAAACATCACGAGGTGGTGCGCATTGTATGGGTGTTTGTTACATTACATTCACTAGTAGGAGTGTGAAAAACATCACGGGGTGGTGCGCATTGTATGGGTGTGTGTTACATTACATTCACTAGTAGGAGTGAGAAAAACATCACGGGGTGGTGCGCATTGTATGGGTGTGTGTTACATTACATTCACTAGTAGGAGTGAGAAAAACATCACGGGGTGGTGCGCATTGTATGGATGTGTGTTACATTACATTCACTAATAGGAGTGCGAAAAACATCACGGGGTGGTGCGCATTGTATGGGTGTGTGTTACATTACATTCACTAGTAGGAGTGAGAAAAACATAACGGGGTGGTGCGCATTGTATGGGTGTGTCTTACATTACATTCACTAGTAGGAGTGAGAAAAACATCACGGGGTGGTGCGCATTGTATGGGTGTGTGTTACATTACATTCACTAGTAGGAGTGAGAAAAACATCACGGGGTGGTGCGCATTGTATGGGTGTGTGTTACATTACATTCACTAGTAGGAGTGAGAAAAACATCACAGGGTGGTGCGCATTGTATGGGTGTGTGTTACATTACATTCACTAGTAGGAGTGCGAAAAACATCACGGGGTGGTGCGCATTGTATGCCTGTGTGTTACATTACATTCACTAGTAGGAGTGAGAAAAACATCACAGGGTGGTGCGCATTGTATGGGTGTGTGTTACATTACATTCACTAGTAGGAGTGAGAAAAACATCACGGGGTGGTGCGCATTGTATGGCTGTGTGTTACATTACATTCACTAGTAGGAGTGAGAAAAACATCACGGGGTGGTGTGCATTGTATGGGTGTGTGTTACATTAGATTCACTAGTAGGAGTGAGAAAAACATCACGGGGTGGTGCGCATTGTATGGGTGTGTGTTACATTACATTCACTAGTAGGAGTTAGAAAAACATCACGGGTTGGTGCGCATTGTATGGGTGTGTGTTACATTACATTCACTAGTAGGAGTGAGAAAAACATGACGGGGTGGTGCGCTTTGTATGGGTGTGTGTTACATTACATTCACTAGTAGGAGTGAGAAAAACATCACGGGGTGGTGCGCATTGTATGCGTGTTTGTTACATTAGATTCACTAGTAGGAGTGAGAAAAACATCACGGGGTGGTGCGCATTGTATGGGTGTGTGTTACATTACATTCACTAGTAGGAGTGAGAAAAACATCACGGGGTGGTGCGCATTGTATGGGTGTTTGTTACATTAGATTCACTAGTAGGAGTGAGAAAATCATCACGGGGTGGTGCGCATTGTATGGGTGTGTGCTACATTACATTCACTAGTAGGAGTGAGAAAAACATCACGGGGTGGTGCGCATTGTATGGGTGTGTGTTACATTACATTCACTAGTAGGAGTGAGAAAAACATCACGGGGTGGTGCGCACTGTATGGGTGTGTGTTACATTACATTCACTAGTAGGAGTGAGAAAAACATCACGGGGTGGTGCGCACTCTATGGGTGTGTGTTACATTACATTGACTAGTAGGAGTGAGAAAAACATCACGGGGTGGTGCGCATTGTATGGGTGTGTGTTACATTACACTCACTATTAGGAGTGAGAAAAACATCACGGGGTGGTGCACATTGTATGGGTGTGTGTTACATTACATTCACTAGTAGGAGTGAGAAAAACATCACGGGGTGGTGAACATTGTATGGGTGTATGTTACATTACATTCACTAGTAGGAGTGAGAAAAACATCACGGGGTGGTGCGCATTGTATGGGTGTGTGTTACATTACATTCACTAGTAGGAGTGAGAAAAACATCACGGGGTGCTGCGCATTGTATGGGTGTTTGTTACATTAGATTCACTAGTAGGAGTGAGAAAATCATCACGGGGTGGTGCGCACTGTATGGGTTTGTGTTACATTACATTCACTAGTAGGAGTGAGAAAAACATCACGGGGTGGTGCGCACTGTATGGGTGTGTGTTACATTACATTCACTAGTAGGAGTGAGAAAAACATCATGGGGTGGTGCGCACTGTATGGGTGTGTGTTACATTACATTGACTAGTAGGAGTGAGAAAAACATCACGGGGTGGTGCGCATTGTATGGGTGTGTGTTACATTACATTCACTAGTAGGAGTGAGAAAAACATCACGGGGTGGTGCGCATTGTATGGATGTTTGTTACATTAGATTCACTAGTAGGAGTGAGAAAATCATCACGGGGTGGTGCGCATTGTATGGGTGTGTGTTACAGTACATTCACTAGTAGGAGTGAGAAAAACATCACGGGGTGTTGCGCATTGTATGGGTGTGTGTTACATTACACTCACTAGTAGGAGTGAGAAAAACATCACGGGGTGGTGTGCATTGTATGGGTGTGTGTTACATTACATTCACTATTAGGAGTGAGAAAAACATCACGGGGTGGTGCGCATTGTATGGGTGTGTGTTACATTACATTCCCTAGTAGGAGTGAGAAAAACATCACGGGGTGGTGCGCATTGTATGGGTGTGTGTTACATTACATTCACTAGTAGGAGTGAGAAAAACATCACGGGGTGGTGCGCATTGTATGGGTGTTTGTTACATTAGATTCACTAGTAGGAGTGAGAAAATCATCACAGGGTGGTGCGCATTGTATGGGTGTGTGTTACATTACATTCACTAGTAGGAGTGAGAAAAACATCACGGGGTGGTGCGCACTGTATGGGTGTGTGTTACATTAGATTCACTAGTAGGAGTGAGAAAAACATCACGGGGTGGTGCGCACTGTATGGGTGTGTGTTACATTACATTGACTAGTAGGAGTGAGAAAAACATCACGGGGTGGTGCGCATTGTATGGGTGTTTGTTACATTAGATTCACTAGTAGGAGTGAGAAAAACATCACGGGGTGGTGCGCATTGTATGGGTGTGTGTTACATTAGATTCACTAGTAGGAGTGAGAAAAACATCACGGGGTGGTGCGCATTGTATGGGTGTTTGTTACATTAGATTCACTAGTAGGAGTGAGAAAATCATCACGGGGTGGTGTGCAATGTATGGGTGTGTGTTACATTACATTCACTAGTAGGAGTGAGAAAAACATCACGGGGTGGTGCGCATTGTATGGGTGTGTGTTACTTTAGATTCACTAGTAGGAGTGAGAAAAAGATCACGGGGTGGTGCACATTGTATGGGTGTGTGTTACATTAGATTCACTAGTAGGAGTGAGAAAAACATCAGGGCGTGGTGCGCATTGTATGGGTGTGTGTTACATTACATTCACTAGTAGGAGTGAGAAAAACATCACGGGGTGGTGCGCATTGTATGGGTGTGTGTTACATTACATTCACTAGTAGGAGTGAGAAAAACATCACGGGGTGGTGCGCATTGTATGGGTGTGTGTTACATTACATTCACTAGTAGGAGTGAGAAAAACATCACGGGGTGGTGCGCATTGTATGGGTGTGTGTTACATTACATTCACTAGTAGGAGTGAGAAAAACATCACGGGTTGGTGCGCATTGTATGGGTGTGTGTTACATTACATTCACTAGTAGGAGTGAGAAAAACATGACGGGGTGGTGCGCTTTGTATGGGTGTGTGTTACATTACATTCACTAGTAGGAGTGAGAAAAACATCACGGGGTGGTGCGCATTGTATGCGTTTTTGTTACATTAGATTCACTAGTAGGAGTGAGAAAAACATCACGGGGTGGTGCGCATTGTATGGGTGTGTGTTACATTACATTCACTAGTAGGAGTGAGAAAAACATCACGGGGTGGTGCGCATTGTATGGGTGTTTGTTACATTAGATTCACTAGTAGGAGTGAGAAAATCATCACGGGGTGGTGCGCATTGTATGGGTGTGTGCTACATTACATTCACTAGTAGGAGTGAGAAAAACATCACGGGGTGGTGCGCATTGTATGGGTGTGTGTTACATTACATTCACTAGTAGGAGTGAGAAAAACATCACGGGGTGGTGCGCACTGTATGGGTGTGTGTTACATTACATTCACTAGTAGGAGTGAGAAAAACATCACGGGGTGGTGCGCACTCTATGGGTGTGTGTTACATTACATTGACTAGTAGGAGTGAGAAAAACATCACGGGGTGGTGCGCATTGTATGGGTGTGTGTTACATTACACTCACTATTAGGAGTGAGAAAAACATCACGGGGTGGTGCACATTGTATGGGTGTGTGTTACATTACATTCACTAGTAGGAGTGAGAAAAACATCACGGGGTGGTGAGCATTGTATGGGTGTATGTTACATTACATTCACTAGTAGGAGTGAGAAAAACATCACGGGGTGGTGCGCATTGTATGGGTGTGTGTTACATTACATTCACTAGTAGGAGTGAGAAAAACATCACGGGGTGCTGCGCATTGTATGGGTGTTTGTTACATTAGATTCACTAGTAGGAGTGAGAAAATCATCACGGGGTGGTGCGCACTGTATGGGTGTGTGTTACATTACATTCACTAGTAGGAGTGAGAAAAACATCACGGGGTGGTGCGCACTGTATGGGTGTGTGTTACATTACATTCACTAGTAGGAGTGAGAAAAACATCACGGGGTGGTGCGCACTGTATGGGTGTGTGTTACATTACATTGACTAGTAGGAGTGAGAAAAACATCACGGGGTGGTGCGCATTGTATGGGTGTGTGTTACATTACATTCACTAGTAGGAGTGAGAAAAACATCACGGGGTGGTGCGCATTGTATGGATGTGTGTTACATTACATTCACTAATAGGAGTGCGAAAAACATCACGGGGTGGTGCGCATTGTATGGGTGTGTGTTACATTACATTCACTAGTAGGAGTGAGAAAAACATCACGGGGTGGTGCGCATTGTATGGGTGTGTGTTACATTACATTCACTAGTAGGAGTGAGAAAAACATCACGGGGTGGTGCGCATTGTATGGGTGTGTGTTACATTACATTCACTAGTAGGAGTGAGAAAAACATCACGGGGTGGTGCGCATTGTATGGGTGTGTGTTACATTACATTCACTAGTAGGAGTGAGAAAAACATCACGGGGTGGTGCGCATTGTATGGGTGTGTGTTACATTACATTCACTAGTAGGAGTGAGAAAAAGATCACGGGGTGGTGCGCATTGTATGGGTGTGTGTTACATTAGATTCACTAGTAGGAGTGAGAAAAACATCACGGGGTGGTGCGCATTGTATGGGTGTGTGTTACATTACATTCACTAGTAGGAGTGAGAAAAACATCACGGGGTGGTGCGCATTGTATGGGTGTGTGTTACATTACATTCACTACTAGCAGTGAGAAAAACATCACGGGGTGGTGCGCATTCTATGGGTGTGTGTTACATTAGATTCACTAGTAGGAGTGAGAAGAACATCACGGGGTGGTGCGCATTGTATGGGTGTGTGTTACATTACATACACTAGTAGGAGTGAGAAAAACATCACGGGGTGGTGCGCATTGTATGGGTGTTTGTTACATTAGATTCACTAGTAGGAGTGAGAAAATCATCACGGGGTGGTGCGCATTGTATGGGTGTGTGTTACAGTACATTCACTAGTAGGAGTGAGAAAAACATCACGGGGTGTTGCGCATTGTATGGGTGTGTGTTACATTACACTCACTAGTAGGAGTGAGAAAAACATCACGGGGTGGTGTGCATTGTATGGGTGTGTGTTACATTACATTCACTATTAGGAGTGAGAAAAACATCACGGGGTGGTGCGCATTGTATGGGTGTGTGTTACATTACATTCACTAGTAGGAGTGAGAAAAACATCACGGGGTGGTGCGCATTGTATGGGTGTGTGTTACATTACATTCACTAGTAGGAGTGAGAAAAACATCACGGGGTGGTGCGCATTGTATGGGTGTTTGTTACATTAGATTCACTAGTAGGAGTGAGAAAATCATCACAGGGTGGTGCGCATTGTATGGGTGTGTGTTACATTACATTCACTAGTAGGAGTGAGAAAAACATCACGGAGTGGTGCGCACTGTATGGGTGTGTGTTACATTAGATTCACTAGTAGGAGTGAGAAAAACATCACGGGGTGGTGCGCACTGTATGGGTGTGTGTTACATTACATTGACTAGTAGGAGTGAGAAAAACATCACGGGGTGGTGCGCATTGTATGGGTGTTTGTTACATTAGATTCACTAGTAGGAGTGAGAAAAACATCACGGGGTGGTGCGCATTGTATGGGTGTGTGTTACATTAGATTCACTAGTAGGAGTGAGAAAAACATCACGGGGTGGTGCGCATTGTATGGGTGTTTGTTAC
Source organism: Cavia porcellus (assembly GCF_034190915.1). Taxonomy (NCBI): domain Eukaryota; kingdom Metazoa; phylum Chordata; class Mammalia; order Rodentia; family Caviidae; genus Cavia; species Cavia porcellus. Next base: position 141,528 of record NW_026947783.1, read on the forward strand.
ATTAGATTCACTAGTAGGAGTGAGAAAATCATCACGGGGTGGTGTGCAATGTATGGGTGTGTGTTACATTACATTCACTAGTAGGAGTGAGAAAAACATCACGGGGTGGTGCGCATTGTATGGGTGTGTGTTACTTTATCTTCACTAGTAGGAGTGAGAAAAAGATCACGGGGTGGTGCACATTGTATGGGTGTGTGTTACATTAGATTCACTAGTAGGAGTGAGAAAAACATCAGGGCGTGGTGCGCATTGTATGGGTGTGTGTTACATTACATTCACTAGTAGGAGTGAGAAAAACATCACGGGGTGGTGCGCATTGTATGGGTGTGTGTTACATTACATTCACTAGTAGGAGTGAGAAAAACATCACGGGGTGGTGCGCATTGTATGGGTGTGTGTTACATTACATTCACTAGTAGGAGTGAGAAAACATCACGGGGTGGTGCGCATTGTATGGGTGTGTGTTACATACATTCACTAGTAGGAGTGAGAAAAACATCACGGGGTGGTGCGCATTGTATGGGTGTGTGTTACATTACATTCACTAGTAGGAGTGAGAAAAACATCACGGGGTGGTGCGCATTGTATGGGTGTGTGTTACATTAGATTCACTAGTAGGAGTGAGAAAAACATCACGGGGTGGTGCGCATTGTATGGGTGTGTGTTACATTACATTCACTAGTAGGAGTGAGAAAAACATCACGGGGTGGTGCGCATTGTATGGGTGTGTGTTACATTTACATTCACTAGTAGGAGTGAGAAAAACATCACGGGGTGGTGCGCATTTTATGGGTGTGTGTTACATTACATTCACTCGTAGGAGTGAGAAAAACATCACGGGGTGGTGCGCATTGTATGGGTGTGTGTTACATTACATTCACTAGTAAGGAGTGAGAAAAACATCACGGGGTGGTGCGCACTGTATGGGTGTGTGTTACATTACATTCACTAGTAGGAGTGAGAAAAACATCACGGGGTGGTGCGCATTGTATGGGTGTGTGTTACATTACATTCACTAGTAGGAGTGAGAAAAACATCACGGGGTGGTGCACATGTATGGGTGTGTGTTACATTAGATTCACTAGTAGGAGTGAGAAAAACATCACGGGGTGGTGCGCATTGTATGGGTGTGTGTTACATTACATTCACTAGTAGGAGTGTGAAAAACATCACGGGGTGGTGCGCATTGTATGGGTGTGTGTTACATTACATTGACTAGTAGGAGTGAGAAAAACATCACGGGGTGGTGCGCATTGTATGGGTGTGTGTTACATTACATTCACTAGTAGGAGTGAGAAAAACATCACGGGGTGGTGCGCATTGTATGGGTGTGTGTTACATTACATTCACTAGTAAGAGTGAGAAAAACATCACGGGGTGGTGCGCACTGTATGGGTGTGTGTTACATTACATTCACTAGTAGGAGTGAGAAAAAGATCACGGGGTGGTGCGCATTGTATGGGTGTGTGTTACATTACATTCACTAGTAGGAGTGAGAAAAACATCACGGGGTGGTGCACATTGTATGGGTGTGTGTTACATTAGATTCACTAGTAGGAGTGAGAAAAACATCACGGGGTGGTGCGCATTGTATGGGTGTGTGTTACATTACATTCACTAGTAGGAGTGTGAAAAACATCACGGGGTGGTGCGCATTGTATGGGTGTGTGTTACATTACATTGACTAGTAGGAGTGAGAAAAACATCACGGGGTGGTGCGCATTGTATGGGTGTTTGTTACGTTAGATTCACTAGTAGGAGTGAGAAAAACATCACGTGGTGGTGCGCATTGTATGGGTGTGTGTTACATTAGATTCACTAGTAGGAGTGAGAAAAACATCACGGGGTGGTGCGCATTGTATGTGTGTTTGTTACATTAGATTCACTAGTAGGAGTGAGAAAATCATCACGGGGTGGTGCGCATTGTATGGGTGTGTGTTACATTACATTCACTAGTAGGAGGGAGAAAAACATCACGGGGTGGTGCGCATTGTATGGGTGTGTGTTACATTAGATTCACTAGTAGGAGTGAGAAAAAGATCACGGGGTGGTGCGCATTGTATGGGTGTGTGTTACATTACATTCACTAGTAGGAGTGAGAAAAACATCACGGGGTGGTGCGCATTGTATGGGTGTGTGTTACATTACATTCACTAGTAGGAGTGAGAAAAACATCACGGGGTGGTGCGCATTGTATGGGTGTTTGTTACATTAGATTCACTAGTAGGAGTGAGAAAATCATCACGGGGTGGTGCGCATTGTATGGGTGTGTGTTACAGTACATTCACTAGTAGGAGTGAGAAAAACATCACGGGGTGGTGCGCATTGTATGGGTGTGTGTTACATTACACTCACTAGTAGGAGTGAGAAAAACATCACGGGGTGGTGCGCATTGTATGGGTGTGTGTTACATTACATTCACTAGTAGGAGTGAGAAAAACATCACGGGGTGGTGCGCATTGTATGGGTGTTTGTTACATTAGATTCACTAGTAGGAGTGAGAAAATCATCACGGGGTGGTGCGCATTGTATGGGTGTGTGTTACATTACATTCACTAGTAGGAGTTAGAAAAACATCACGGGGTGGTGCGCACTGTATGGGTGTGTGTTACATTACATTGACTAGTAGGAGTGAGAAAAACATCACGGGGTGGTGCGCATTGTATGGGTGTTTGTTACATTAGATTCACTAGTAGGAGTGAGAAAAACATCACGGGGTGGTGCGCATTGTATGGGTGTGTGTTACATTACATTCACTAGTAGGAGTGAGAAAAACATCACGGGGTGGTGCGCATTGTATGGATGTGTGTTACATTACATTCACTAATAGGAGTGCGAAAAACATCACGGGGTGGTGCGCATTGTATGGGTGTGTGTTACATTACATTCACTAGTAGGAGTGAGAAAAACATAACGGGGTGGTGCGCATTGTATGGGTGTGTCTTACATTACATTCACTAGTAGGAGTGAGAAAAACATCACGGGGTGGTGCGCATTGTATGGGTGTGTGTTACATTACATTCACTAGTAGGAGTGAGAAAAACATCACGGGGTGGTGCGCATTGTATGGGTGTGTGTTACATTACATTCACTAGTAGGAGTGAGAAAAACATCACAGGGTGGTGCGCAATGTATGGGTGTGTGTTACATTAGATTCACTAGTAGGAGTGAGAAAAACATCACGGGGTGGTGCGCATTGTATGGCTGTGTGTTACATTACATTCACTAGTAGGAGTGAGAAAAACATCACGGGGTGGTGTGCATTGTATGGGTGTGTGTTACATTAGATTCACTAGTAGGAGTGAGAAAAACATCACGGGGTGGTGCGCATTGTATGGGTGTGTGTTACATTACATTCACTAGTAGGAGTTAGAAAAACATCACGGGTTGGTGCGCATTGTATGGGTGTGTGTTACATTACATTCACTAGTAGGAGTGAGAAAAACATGACGGGGTGGTGCGCTTTGTATGGGTGTGTGTTACATTACATTCACTAGTAGGAGTGAGAAAAACATCACGGGGTGGTGCGCATTGTATGCGTGTTTGTTACATTAGATTCACTAGTAGGAGTAAGAAAAACATCACGGGGTGGTGCGCATTGTATGGGTGTGTGTTACATTACATTCACTAGTAGGAGTGAGAAAAACATCACGGGGTGGTGCGCATTGTATGGGTGTTTGTTACATTAGATTCACTAGTAGGAGTGAGAAAATCATCACGGGGTGGTGCGCATTGTATGGGTGTGTGCTACATTACATTCACTAGTAGGAGTGAGAAAAACATCACGGGGTGGTGCGCATTGTATGGGTGTGTGTTACATTACATTCACTAGTAGGAGTGAGAAAAACATCACGGGGTGGTGCGCACTGTATGGGTGTGTGTTACATTACATTCACTAGTAGGAGTGAGAAAAACATCACGGGGTGGTGCGCACTCTATGGGTGTGTGTTACATTACATTGACTAGTAGGAGTGAGAAAAACATCACGGGGTGGTGTGCATTGTATGGGTGTGTGTTACATTACACTCACTATTAGGAGTGAGAAAAACATCACGGGGTGGTGCACATTTTATGGGTGTGTGTTACATTACATTCACTAGTAGGAGTGAGAAAAACATCACGGGGTGGTGAGCATTGTATGGGTGTATGTTACATTACATTCACTAGTAGGAGTGAGAAAAACATCACGGGGTGGTGCGCATTGTATGGGTGTGTGTTACATTACATTCACTAGTAGGAGTGAGAAAAACATCACGGGGTGCTGCGCATTGTATGGGTGTTTGTTACATTAGATTCACTAGTAGGAGTGAGAAAATCATCACGGGGTGGTGCGCACTGTATGGGTGTGTGTTACATTACATTCACTAGTAGGAGTGAGAAAAACATCACGGGGTGGTGCGCACTGTATGGGTGTGTGTTACATTACATTCACTAGTAGGAGTGAGAAAAACATCACGGGGTGGTGCGCACTGTATGGGTGTGTGTTACATTACATTGACTAGTAGGAGTGAGAAAAACATCACGGGGTGGTGCGCATTGTATGGGTGTGTGTTACATTACATTCACTAGTAGGAGTGAGAAAAACATCACGGGGTGGTGCGCATTGTATGGATGTGTGTTACATTACATTCACTAATAGGAGTGCGAAAAACATCACGGGGTGGTGCGCATTGTATGGGTGTGTGTTACATTACATTCACTAGTAGGAGTGCGAAAAACATCACGGGGTGGTGCGCATTGTATGGGTGTGTGTTACATTACATTCACTAGTAGGAGTGAGAAAAACATCACGGGGTGGTGCGCATTGTATGGGTGTGTGTTACATTACATTCACTAGTAGGAGTGAGAAAAACATCACGGGGTGGTGCGCATTGTATGGGTGTGTGTTACATTACATTCACTAGTAGGAGTGAGAAAAACATCACGGGGTGGTGCGCATTTTATGGGTGTGTGTTACATTACATTCACTAGTAGGAGTGAGAAAAAGATCACGGGGTGGTGCGCATTGTATGGGTGTGTGTTACATTAGATTCACTAGTAGGAGTGAGAAAAACATCACGGGGTGGTGCGCATTGTATGGGTGTGTGTTACATTACATTCACTAGTAGGAGTGAGAAAAACATCACGGGGTGGTGCGCATTGTATGGGTGTGTGTTACATTACATTCACTAGTAGGAGTGAGAAAAACATCACAGGGTGGTGCGCATTCTATGGGTGTGTGTTACATTAGATTCACTAGTAGGAGTGAGAAGAACATCACGGGGTGGTGCGCATTGTATGGGTGTGTGTTACATTACATACACTAGTAGGAGTGAGAAAAACATCACGGGGTGGTGCGCATTGTATGGGTGTTTGTTACATTAGATTCACTAGTAGGAGTGAGAAAATCATCACGGGGTGGTGCGCATTGTATGGGTGTGTGTTACAGTACATTCACTAGTAGGAGTGAGAAAAACATCACGGGGTGTTGGGCATTGTATGGGTGTGTGTTACATTACACTCACTAGTAGGAGTGAGAAAAACATCACGGGGTGGTGTGCATTGTATGGGTGTGTGTTACATTACATTCACTATTAGGAGTGAGAAAAACATCACGGGGTGGTGCGCATTGTATGGGTGTGTGTTACATTACATTCACTAGTAGGAGTGAGAAAAACATCACGGGGTGGTGCGCATTGTATGGGTGTGTGTTACATTACATTCACTAGTAGGAGTGAGAAAAACATCACGGGGTGGTGCGCATTGTATGGGTGTTTGTTACATTAGATTCACTAGTAGGAGTGAGAAAATCATCACAGGGTGGTGCGCATTGTATGGGTGTGTGTTACATTACATTCACTAGTAGGAGTGAGAAAAACATCACGGGGTGGTGCGCACTGTATGGGTGTGTGTTACATTAGATTCACTAGTAGGAGTGAGAAAAACATCACGGGGTGGTGCGCACTGTATGGGTGTGTGTTACATTACATTGACTAGTAGGAGTGAGAAAAACATCACGGGGTGGTGCGCATTGTATGGGTGTTTGTTACATTAGATTCACTAGTAGGAGTGAGAAAAACATCACGGGGTGGTGCGCATTGTATGGGTGTGTGTTACATTAGATTCACTAGTAGGAGTGAGAAAAACATCACGGGGTGGTGCGCATTGTATGGGTGTTTGTTGCATTAGATTCACTAGTAGGAGTGAGAAAATCATCACGGGGTGGTGTGCAATGTATGGGTGTGTGTTACATTACATTCACTAGTAGGAGTGAGAAAAACATCACGGGGTGGTGCGCATTGTATGGGTGTTTGTTACATTAGATTCACTAGTAGGAGTGAGAAAATCATCACGGGGTGGTGCACATTGTATGGGTGTGTGTTACATTAGATTCACTAGTAGGAGTGAGAAAAACATCAGGGCGTGGTGCGCATTGTATGGGTGTGTGTTACATTACATTCACTAGTAGGAGTGAGAAAAACATCACGGGGTGGTGCGCATTGTATGGGTGTGTGTTACATTACATTCACTAGTAGGAGTGAGAAAAACATCACGGGGTGGTGCGCATTGTATGGGTGTGTGTTACATTACATTCACTAGTAGGAGTGAGAAAAACATCACGGGGTGGTGCGCATTGTATGGGTGTGTGTTACATTACATTCACTAGTAGGAGTGAGAAAAACATGACGGGGTGGTGCGCATTGTATGGGTGTGTGTTACATTACATTCACTAGTAGGAGTGAGAAAAACATCACGGGGTGGTGCGCATTGTATGGGTGTGTGTTACATTAGATTCACTAGTAGGAGTGAGAAAAACATCACGGGGTGGTGCGCATTGTATGGGTGTGTGTTACATTACATTCACTAGTAGGAGTGAGAAAAACATCACGGGGTGGTGCGCATTGTATGGGTGTGTGTTACATTACATTCACTAGTAGGAGTGAGAAAAACATCACGGGGTGGTGCGCATTGTATGGGTGTGTGTTACATTACATTCACTAGTAGGAGTGAGAAAAACATCACGGGGTGGTGCGCATTGTATGGGTGTGTGTTACATTACATTCACTAGTAAGAGTGAGAAAAACATCACGGGGTGGTGCGCACTGTATGGGTGTGTGTTACATTACATTCACTAGTAGGAGTGAGAAAAAGATCACGGGGTGGTGCGCATTGTATGGGTGTGTGTTACATTACATTCACTAGTAGGAGTGAGAAAAACATCACGGGGTGGTGCACATTGTATGGGTGTGTGTTACATTAGATTCACTAGTAGGAGTGAGAAAAACATCACGGGGTGGTGCGCATTGTATGGGTGTGTGTTACATTACATTCACTAGTAGGAGTGTGAAAAACATCACGGGGTGGTGCGCATTGTATGGGTGTGTGTTACATTACATTGACTAGTAGGAGTGAGAAAAACATCACGGGGTGGTGCGCATTGTATGGGTGTTTGTTACATTAGATTCACTAGTAGGAGTGAGAAAAACATCACGGGGTGGTGCGCATTGTATGGGTGTGTGTTACATTAGATTCACTAGTAGGAGTGAGAAAAACATCACGGGGTGGTGCGCATTGTATGTGTGTTTGTTACATTAGATTCACTAGTAGGAGTGAGAAAATCATCACGGGGTGGTGCGCATTGTATGGGTGTGTGTTACATTACATTCACTAGTAGGAGGGAGAAAAACATCACGGGGTGGTGCGCATTGTATGGGTGTGTGTTACATTAGATTCACTAGTAGGAGTGAGAAAAAGATCACGGGGTGGTGCGCATTGTATGGGTGTGTGTTACATTACATTCACTAGTAGGAGTGAGAAAAACATCACGGGGTGGTGCGCATTGTATGGGTGTGTGTTACATTACATTCACTAGTAGGAGTGAGAAAAACATCACGGGGTGGTGCGCATTGTATGGGTGTTTGTTACATTAGATTCACTAGTAGGAGTGAGAAAATCATCACGGGGTGGTGCGCATTGTATGGGTGTGTGTTACAGTACATTCACTACTAGGAGTGAGAAAAACATCACGGGGTGGTGCGCATTGTATGGGTGTGTGTTACATTACACTCACTAGTAGGAGTGAGAAAAACATCACGGGGTGGTGCGCATTGTATGGGTGTGTGTTACATTACATTCACTAGTAGGAGTGAGAAAAACATCACGAGGTGGTGCGCATTGTATGGGTGTTTGTTACATTAGATTCACTAGTAGGAGTGAGAAAATCATCACGGGGTGGTGCGCATTGTATGGGTGTGTGTTACATTACATTCACTAGTAGGAGTTAGAAAAACATCACGGGGTGGTGCGCACTGTATGGGTGTGTGTTACATTACATTGACTAGTAGGAGTGAGAAAAACATCACGGGGTGGTGCGCATTGTATGGGTGTTTGTTACATTAGATTCACTAGTAGGAGTGAGAAAAACATCACGGGGTGGTGCGCATTGTATGGGTGTGTGTTACATTAGATTCACTAGTAGGAGTGAGAAAAACATCACGGGGTGGTGCGCATTGTATGGGTGTTTGTTACATTACATTCACTAGTAGGAGTGAGAAAATCATCACGGGGTGGTGTGCATTGTATGGGTGTGTGTTACACTACATTCACTAGTAGGAGTGAGAAAAACATCACGGGGTGGTGCGCATTGTATGGGTGTGTGTTACATTAGATTCACTAGTAGGAGTGAGAAAAACATCACGGGGTGGTGCGCACTGTATGGGTGTGTGTTACATTACATTCACTAGTAGGAGTGAGAAAAACATCACGGGGTGGTGCGCACTGTATGGGTGTTTGTTACATTACATTCACTAGTAGGAGTGAGAAAAACATCACGGGGTTGTGCGCACTGTATGGGTGTGTGTTACATTACATTCACTAGTAGGAGTGAGAAAAACATCACGGGGTGGTGCGCATTGTATGGGTGTTTGTTACATTACATTCACTAGTAGGAGTGAGAAAATCATCACGGGGTGGTGCGCATTGTATGGGTGTGTGTTACATTACATTCACTAGTAGGAGTGAGAAAAACATCACGGGGTGGTGCGCATTGTATGGGTGTGTGTTACATTAGATTCACTAGTAGGAGTGAGAAAAACATCACGGGGTGGTGCGCATTGTATGGGTGTGTGTTACATTAGATACACTAGTAGGAGTGAGAAAAACATCACGGGGTGGTGCGCATTGTATGGGTGTGTGTTACATTAGATTCACTAGTAGGAGTGAGAAAAACATCACGGGGTGGTGCGCATTGTATGGGTGTGTGTTACATTACATTCACTAGTAGGAGTGAGAAAAACATCACGGGGTGGTGCGCATTCTATGGGTGTGTGTTACATTAGATTCACTAGTAGGAGTGAGAAGAACATCACGGGGTGGTGCGCATTGTATGGGTGTGTGTTACATTACATACACTATTAGTAGTGAGAAAAACATCACGGGGTGGTGCGCATTGTATGGGTGTGTGTTACATTAGATTCACTAGTAGGAGTGAGAAAAACATCACGGGGTGGTGCGCATTGTATTGGTGTGTGTTACATTACATTCACTAGTAGGAGTGAGAAAAACATCACGGGGTGGTGCGCATTCTATGGGTGTGTGTTACATTAGATTCACTAGTAGGAGTGAGAAGAACATCACGGGGTGGTGCGCATTGTATGGGTGTGTGTTACATTACATACACTATTAGTAGTGAGAAAAACATCACGGGGTGGTGCGCATTGTATGGGTGTTTGTTACATTAGATTCACTAGTAGGAGTGAGAAAATCATCACGGGGTGGTGCGCATTGTATGGGTGTGTGTTACATTACATTCACTAGTAGGAGTGAGAAAAACATCACGGGGTGGTGCGCATTCTATGGCTGTGTGTTACATTAGATTCACTAGTAGGAGTGAGAAGAACATCACGGGGTGGTGCGCATTGTATGGGTGTGTGTTACATTACATACACTATTAGTAGTGAGAAAAACATCACGGGGTGGTGCGCATTGTATGGGTGTTTGTTACATTAGATTCAATAGTAGGAGTGAGAAAATCATCACGGGGTGGTGCGCATTGTATGGGTGTGTGTTACAGTACATTCACTAGTAGGAGTGAGAAAAACATCACGGGGTGGTGCGCATTGTATGGGTGTGTGTTACATTACACTCACTAGTAGGAGTGAGAAAAACATCACGGGGTGGTGTGCATTGTATGGGTGTGTGTTACATTACATTCACTATTAGGAGTGAGAAAAACATCACGGGGTGGTGCGCATTGTATGGGTGTGTGTTACATTACATTCACTAGTAGGAGTGAGAAAAACATCACGGGGTGGTGCGCATTGTATGGGTGTGTGTTACATTACATTCACTAGTAGGAGTGAGAAAAACATCACGGGGTGGTGCGCATTGTATGGGTGTGTGTTACATTACATTCACTAGTAGGAGTGAGAAAAACATCACGGGGTGGTGCGCACTGTATGGGTGTGTGTTACATTACATTGACTAGTAGGAGTGAGAAAAACATCACGGGGTGGTGCGCATTGTATGGGTGTTTGTTACATTAGATTCACTAGTAGGAGTGAGAAAAACATCACAGGGTGGTGCGCATTGTATGGGTGTGTGTTACATTAGATTCACTAGTAGGAGTGAGAAAAACATCACGGGGTGGTGCGCATTGTATGGGTGTTTGTTACATTAGATTCACTAGTAGGAGTGAGAAAATCATCACGGGGTGGTGTGCAATGTATGGGTGTGTGTTACATTACATTCACTAGTAGGAGTGAGAAAAACATCACGGGGTGGTGCGCATTGTATGGGTGTGTGTTACTTTAGATTCACTAGTAGGAGTGAGAAAAAGATCACGGGGTGGTGCACATTGTATGCGTGTGTGTTACATTAGATTCACTAGTAGGAGTGAGAAAAACATCAGGGCGTGGTGCGCATTGTATGGGTGTGTGTTACATTACATTCACTAGTAGGAGTGAGAAAAACATCACGGGGTGGTGCGCATTGTATGGGTGTGTGTTACATTACATTCACTAGTAGGAGTGAGAAAAACATCACGGGGTGGTGCGCATTGTATGGGTGTGTGTTACATTACATTCACTAGTAGGAGTGAGAAAAACATCACGGGGTGGTGCGCATTGTATGGGTGTGTGTTACATTACATTCACTAGTAGGAGTGAGAAAAACATCACGGGGTGGTGCGCATTGTATGGGTGTGTGTTACATTACATTCACTAGTAGGAGTGAGAAAAACATCACGGGGTGGTGCGCATTGTATGGGTGTGTGTTACATTAGATTCACTAGTAGGAGTGAGAAAAACATCACGGGGTGGTGCGCATTGTATGGGTGTGTGTTACATTACATTCACTAGTAGGAGTGAGAAAAACATCACGGGGTGGTGCGCATTGTATGGGTGTGTGTTACATTACATTCACTAGTAGGAGTGAGAAAAACATCACGGGGTGGTGCGCATTGTATGGGTGTGTGTTACATTACATTCACTAGTAGGAGTGAGAAAAACATCACGGGGTGGTGCGCATTGTATGGGTGTGTGTTACATTACATTCACTACTAAGAGTGAGAAAAACATCACGGGGTGGTGCGCACTGTATGGGTGTGTGTTACATTACATTCACTAGTAGGAGTGAGAAAAAGATCACGGGGTGGTGCGCATTGTATGGGTGTGTGTTACATTACATTCACTAGTAGGAGTGAGAAAAACATCACGGGGTGGTGCACATTGTATGGGTGTGTGTTACATTAGATTCACTAGTAGGAGTGAGAAAAACATCACGGGGTGGTGCGCATTGTATGGGTGTGTGTTACATTACATTCACTAGTAGGAGTGTGAAAAACATCACGGGGTGGTGCGCATTGTATGGGTGTGTGTTACATTACATTGACTAGTAGGAGTGAGAAAAACATCACAGGGTGGTGCGCATTGTATGGGTGTTTGTTACATTAGATTCACTAGTAGGAGTGAGAAAAACATCACGGGGTGGTGCGCATTGTATGGGTGTGTGTTACATTAGATTCACTAGTAGGAGTGAGAAAAACATCACGGGGTGGTGCGCATTGTATGTGTGTTTGTTACATTAGATTCACTAGTAGGAGTGAGAAAATCATCACGGGGTGGTGCGCATTGTATGGGTGTGTGTTACATTACATTCACTAGTAGGAGGGAGAAAAACATCACGGGGTGGTGCGCATTGTATGGGTGTGTGTTACATTAGATTCACTAGTAGGAGTGAGAAAAAGATCACGGGTTGGTGCGCATTGTATGGGTGTGTGTTACATTACATTCACTAGTAGGAGTGAGAAAAACATCACGGGGTGGTGCGCATTGTATGGGTGTGTGTTACATTACATTCACTAGTAGGAGTGAGAAAAACATCACGGGGTGGTGCGCATTGTATGGGTGTTTGTTACATTAGATTCACTAGTAGGAGTGAGAAAATCATCACGGGGTGGTGCGCATTGTATGGGTGTGTGTTACAGTACATTCACTAGTAGGAGTGAGAAAAACATCACGGGGTGGTGCGCATTGTATGGGTGTGTGTTACATTACACTCACTAGTAGGAGTGAGAAAAACATCACGGGGTGGTGCGCATTGTATGGGTGTGTGTTACATTACATTCACTAGTAGGAGTGAGAAAAACATCACGGGGTGGTGCGCATTGTATGGGTGTTTGTTACATTAGATTCACTAGTAGGAGTGAGAAAATCATCACGGGGTGGTGCGCATTGTATGGGTGTGTGTTACATTACATTCACTAGTAGGAGTTAGAAAAACATCACGGGGTGGTGCGCACTGTATGGGTGTGTGTTACATTACATTGACTAGTAGGAGTGAGAAAAACATCACGGGGTGGTGCGCATTATATGGGTGTTTGTTACATTAGATTCACTAGTAGGAGTGAGAAAAACATCACGGGGTGGTGCGCATTGTATGGGTGTGTGTTACATTAGATTCACTAGTAGGAGTGAGAAAAACATCACGGGGTGGTGCGCATTGTATGGGTGTTTGTTACATTACATTCACTAGTAGGAGTGAGAAAATCATCACGGGGTGGTGTGCATTGTATGGGTGTGTGTTACATTACATTCACTAGTAGGAGTGAGAAAAACATCACGGGGTGGTGCGCATTCTATGGGTGTGTGTTACATTAGATTCACTAGTAGGAGTGAGAAGAACATCACGGGGTGGTGCGCATTGTATGGGTGTGTGTTACATTACATACACTATTAGTAGTGAGAAAAACATCACGGGGTGGTGCGCATTGTATGGGTGTTTGTTACATTAGATTCACTAGTAGGAGTGAGAAAATCATCACGGGGTGGTGCGCATTGTATGGGTGTGTGTTACAGTACATTCACTAGTAGGAGTGAGAAAAACATCACGGGGTGGTGCGCATTGTATGGGTGTGTGTTACATTACACTCCCTAGTAGGAGTGAGAAAAACATCACGGGGTGGTGCGCATTGTATGGGTGTGTGTTACATTACATTCACTAGTAGGAGTGAGAAAAACATCACGGGGTGGTGCGCAATGTATGGGTGTGTGTTACATTACATTCACTAGTAGGAGTGAGAAAAACATCACGGGGTGGTGCGCATTGTATGGGTGTGTGTTACATTACATTCACTAGTAGGAGTGAGAAAAACATCACGGGGTGGTGCGCACTGTATGGGTGTGTGTTACATTACATTGACTAGTAGGAGTGAGAAAAACATCACGGGGTGGTGCGCATTATATGGGTGTTTGTTACATTAGATTCACTAGTAGGAGTGAGAAAAACATCACGGGGTGGTGCGCATTGTATGGGTGTGTGTTACATTAGATTCACTAGTAGGAGTGAGAAAAACATCACGGGGTGGTGCGCATTGTATGGGTGTTTGTTACATTACATTCACTAGTAGGAGTGAGAAAATCATCACGGGGTGGTGTGCATTGTATGGGTGTGTGTTACATTACATTCACTAGTAGGAGTGAGAAAAACATCACGGGGTGGTGCGCATTCTATGGGTGTGTGTTACATTAGATTCACTAGTAGGAGTGAGAAGAACATCACGGGGTGGTGCGCATTGTATGGGTGTGTGTTACATTACATACACTATTAGTAGTGAGAAAAACATCACGGGGTGGTGCGCATTGTATGGGTGTTTGTTACATTAGATTCACTAGTAGGAGTGAGAAAATCATCACGGGGTGGTGCGCATTGTATGGGTGTGTGTTACAGTACATTCACTAGTAGGAGTGAGAAAAACATCACGGGGTGGTGCGCATTGTATGGGTGTGTGTTACATTACACTCCCTAGTAGGAGTGAGAAAAACATCACGGGGTGGTGCGCATTGTATGGGTGTGTGTTACATTACATTCACTAGTAGGAGTGAGAAAAACATCACGGGGTGGTGCGCAATGTATGGGTGTGTGTTACATTACATTCACTAGTAGGAGTGAGAAAAACATCACGGGGTGGTGCGCATTGTATGGGTGTGTGTTACATTACATTCACTAGTAGGAGTGAGAAAAACATCACGGGGTGGTGCGCATTGTATGGGTGTTTGTTACATTAGATTCACTAGTAGGAGTGAGAAAATCATCACGGGGTGGTGCGCATTGTATGGGTGTGTGTTACATTACATTCACTAGTAGGAGTGAGAAAAACATCACGGGGTGGTGCGCACTGTATGGGTGTGTGTTACATTACATTCACTAGTAGGAGTGAGAAAACATCACGGGGTGGTGCGCACTGTATGGGTGTGTGTTACATTACATTCACTAGTAGGAGTGAGAAAATCATCACGGGGTGGTGCGCATTGTATGGGTGTGTGTTACATTACATTCACTAGTAGGAGTTAGAAAAACATCACGGGGTGGTGCGCACTGTATGGGTGTGTGTTACATTACATTGACTAGTAGGAGTGAGAAAAACATCACGGGATGGTGCGCACTGTATGGGTGTTTGTTACATTAGATTCACTAGTAGGAGTGAGAAAAACATCACGGGGTGGTGCGCATTGTATGGGTGTGTGTTACATTAGATTCACTAGTAGGAGTGAGAAAAACATCACGGGGTGGTGCGCATTGTATGGGTGTTTGTTACATTACATTCACTAGTAGGAGTGAGAAAATCATCACGGGGTGGTGTGCATTGTATGGGTGTGTGTTACATTACATTCACTAGTAGGAGTGAGAAAAACATCACGGGGTGGTGCGCATTGTATGGGTGTGTGTTACATTAGATTCACTAGTAGGAGTGAGAAAAAGATCACGGGGTGGTGCGCATTGTATGGGTGTGTGTTACATTAGATTCACTAGTAGGAGTGAGAAAAACATCACGGGGTGGTGCGCACTGTATGGGTGTGTGTTACATTACATTCACTAATAGGAGTGAGAAAAACATCACGGGGTGGTGCGCATTGTATGGGTGTTTGTTACATTACATTCACTAGTAGGAGTGAGAAAAACATCACGGGGTGGTGCGCATTGTATGGGTGTGTGTTACATTACATTCACTAGTAGGAGTGAGAAAAACATCACGGGGTGGTGCGCATTGTATGGGTGTTTGTTACATTACATTCACTAGTAGGAGTGAGAAAATCATCACGGGGTGGTGCGCATTGTATGGGTGTGTGTTACATTACATTCACTAGTAGGAGTGAGAAAAACATCACGGGGTGGTGCGCATTGTATGGGTGTGTGTTACATTAGATTCACTAGTAGGAGTGAGAAAAACATCACGTGGTGGTGCGCATTGTATGGGTGTGTGTTACATTAGATTCACTAGTAGGAGTGAGAAAAACATCACGGGGTGGTGCGCATTGTATGGGTGTGTGTTACATTAGATTCACTAGTAGGAGTGAGAAAAACATCACGGGGTGGTGCGCATTGTATGGGTGTGTGTTACATTACATTCACTAGTAGGAGTGAGAAAAACATCACGGGGTGGTGCGCAATCTATGGGTGTGTGTTACATTAGATTCACTAGTAGGAGTGAGAAGAACATCACGGGGTGGTGCGCATTGTATGGGTGTGTGTTACATTACATACACTAGTAGGAGTGAGAAAAACATCACGGGGTGGTGCGCATTGTATGGGTGTTTGTTACATTAGATTCACTAGTAGGAGTGAGAAAATCATCACGGGTGGTGCGCATTGTATGGGTGTTTGTTACATTAGATTCACTAGTAGGAGTGAGAAAATCATCACGGGTGGTGCGCATTGTATGGGTGTGTGTTACAGTACATTCACTAGTAGGAGTGAGAAAAACATCACGGGGTGGTGCGCATTGTATGGGTGTGTGTTACATTACACTCACTAGTAGGAGTGAGAAAAACATCACGGGGTGGTGCGCATTGTATGGGTGTGTGTTACATTACATTCACTAGTAGGAGTGAGAAAAACATCACGGGGTGGTGCGCATTGTATGGGTGTTTGTTACATTAGATTCACTAGTAGGAGTGAGAAAATCATCACGGGGTGGTGCGCATTGTATGGGTGTGTGTTACATTACATTCACTAGTAGGAGTTAGAAAAACATCACGGGGTGGTGCGCACTGTATGGGTGTGTGTTACATTACATTGACTAGTAGGAGTGAGAAAAACATCACGGGGTGGTGCGCATTGTATGGGTGTTTGTTACATTAGATTCACTAGTAGGAGTGAGAAAAACATCACGGGGTGGTGCGCATTGTATGGGTGTGTGTTACATTAGATTCACTAGTAGGAGTGAGAAAAACATCACGGGGTGGTGCGCATTGTATGGGTGTTTGTTACATTACATTCACTAGTAGGAGTGAGAAAATCATCACGGGGTGGTGTGCATTGTATGGGTGTGTGTTACATTACATTCACTAGTAGGAGTGAGAAAAACATCACGGGGTGGTGCGCATTGTATGGGTGTGTGTTACATTAGATTCACTAGTAGGAGTGAGAAAAAGATCACGGGGTGGTGCGCATTGTATGGGTGTGTGTTACATTAGATTCACTAGTAGGAGTGAGAAAAACATCACGGGGTGGTGCGCACTGTATGGGTGTGTGTTACATTACATTCACTAGTAGGAGTGAGAAAAACATCACGGGGTGGTGCGCATTGTATGGGTGTTTGTTACATTACATTCAATAGTAGGAGTGAGAAAAACATCACGGGGTGGTGCACATTGTATGGGTGTGTGTTACATTACATTCACTAGTAGCAGTGAGAAAAACATCACGGGGTGGTGCGCATTGTATGGGTGTTTGTTACATTACATTCACTAGTAGGAGTGAGAAAATCATCACGGGGTGGTGCGCATTGTATGGGTGTGTGTTACATTACATTCACTAGTAGGAGTGAGAAAAACATCACGGGGTGGTGCGCATTGTATGGGTGTGTGTTACATTAGATTCACTAGTAGGAGTGAGAAAAACATCACGGGGTGGTGCGCATTGTATGGGTGTGTGTTACATTAGATACACTAGTAGGAGTGAGAAAAACATCACGGGGTGGTGCGCATTGTATGGGTGTGTGTTACATTAGATTCACTAGTAGGAGTGAGAAAAACATCACGGGGTGGTGCGCATTGTATGGGTGTGTGTTACATTACATTCACTAGTAGGAGTGAGAAAAACATCACGGGGTGGTGCGCATTCTATGGGTGTGTGTTACATTAGATTCACTAGTAGGAGTGAGAAGAACATCACGGGGTGGTGCGCATTGTATGGGTGTGTGTTACAGTACATTCACTAGTAGGAGTGAGAAAAACATCACGGGGTGGTGCGCATTGTATGGGTGTTTGTTACATTAGATTCACTAGTAGGAGTGAGAAAATCATCACGGGGTGGTGCGCATTGTATGGGTGTGTGTTACAGTACATTCACTAGTAGGAGTGAGAAAAACATCACGGGGTGGTGCGCATTGTATGGGTGTGTGTTACATTACACTCCCTAGTAGGAGTGAGAAAAACATCACGGGGTGGTGCGCATTGTATGGGTGTGTGTTACATTACATTCACTAGTAGGAGTGAGAAAAACATCACGGGGTGGTGCGCAATGTATGGGTGTGTGTTACATTACATTCACTAGTAGGAGTGAGAAAAAGATCACGGGGTGGTGCGCATTGTATGGGTGTGTGTTACATTACATTCACTAGTAGGAGTGAGAAAAACATCACGGGGTGGTGCACATTGTATGGGTGTGTGTTACATTAGATTCACTAGTAGGAGTGAGAAAAACATCACGGGGTGGTGCGCATTGTATGGGTGTGTGTTACATTACATTCACTAGTAGGAGTGAGAAAAACATCACGGGGTGGTGCGCATTGTATGGGTGTGTGTTACATTACACTCACTAGTAGGAGTGAGAAAAACATCACGGGGTGGTGCGCATTGTATGGGTGTGTGTTACATTACATTCACTAGTAGGAGTGAGAAAAACATCACGGGGTGGTGCGCATTGTATGGGTGTTTGTTACATTAGATTCACTAGTAGGAGTGAGAAAATCATCACGGGGTGGTGCGCATTGTATGGGTGTGTGTTACATTACATTCACTAGTAGGAGTTAGAAAAACATCACGGGGTGGTGCGCACTGTATGGGTGTGTGTTACATTACATTGACTAGTAGGAGTGAGAAAAACATCACGGGGTGGTGCGCATTGTATGGGTGTTTGTTACATTAGATTCACTAGTAGGAGTGAGAAAAACATCACGGGGTGGTGCGCATTGTATGGGTGTGTGTTACATTACATTCACTAGTAGGAGTGAGAAAAACATCACGGGGTGGTGCGCATTGTATGGGTGTTTGTTACATTACATTCACTAGTAGGAGTGAGAAAATCATCACGGGGTGGTGTGCATTGTATGGGTGTGTGTTACATTACATTCACTAGTAGGAGTGAGAAAAACATCACGGGGTGGTGCGCATTGTATGGGTGTGTGTTACATTAGATTCACTAGTAGGAGTGAGAAAAAGATCACGGGGTGGTGCGCATTGTATGGGTGTGTGTTACATTAGATTCACTAGTAGGAGTGAGAAAAACATCACGGGGTGGTGCGCACTGTATGGGTGTGTGTTACATTACATTCACTAGTAGGAGTGAGAAAAACATCACGGGGGGGTGCGCATTGTATGGGTGTGTGTTACATTACATTCACTAGTAGGAGTGAGAAAAACATCACGGGGTGGTGCGCATTGTATGGGTGTGTGTTACATTACATTCACTAGTAGGAGTGAGAAAAACATCACGGGGTGGTGCGCATTGTATGGGTGTTTGTTACATTACATTCACTAGTAGGAGTGAGAAAATCATCACGGGGTGGTGCGCATTGTATGGGTGTGTGTTACATTACATTCACTAGTAGGAGTGAGAAAAACATCACGGGGTGGTGCGCATTGTATGGGTGTGTGTTACATTAGATTCACTAGTAGGAGTGAGAAAAACATCACGGGGTGGTGCGCATTGTATGGGTGTGTGTTACATTAGATACACTAGTAGGAGTGAGAAAAACATCACGGGGTGGTGCGCATTGTATGGGTGTGTGTTACATTAGATTCACTAGTAGGAGTGAGAAAAACATCACGGGGTGGTGTGCATTGTATGGGTGTGTGTTACATTACATTCACTAGTAGGAGTGAGAAAAACATCACGGGGTGGTGCGCATTCTATGGGTGTGTGTTACATTAGATTCACTAGTAGGAGTGAGAAGAACATCACGGGGTGGTGCGCATTGTATGGGTGTGTGTTACATTACATACACTATTAGTAGTGAGAAAAACATCACGGGGTGGTGCGCATTGTATGGGTGTTTGTTACATTAGATTCACTAGTAGGAGTGAGAAAATCATCACGGGGTGGTGCGCATTGTATGGGTGTGTGTTACAGTACATTCACTAGTAGGAGTGAGAAAAACATCACGGGGTGGTGCGCATTGTATGGGTGTGTGTTACATTACACTCCCTAGTAGGAGTGAGAAAAACATCACGGGGTGGTGCGCATTGTATGGGTGTGTGTTACATTACATTCACTAGTAGGAGTGAGAAAAACATCACGGGGTGGTGCGCAATGTATGGGTGTGTGTTACATTACATTCACTAGTAGGAGTGAGAAAAACATCACGGGGTGGTGCGCATTGTATGGGTGTGTGTTACATTACATTCACTAGTAGGAGTGAGAAAAACATCACGGGGTGGTGCGCATTGTATGGGTGTTTGTTACATTAGATTCACTAGTAGGAGTGAGAAAATCATCACGGGGTGGTGCGCATTGTATGGGTGTGTGTTACATTACATTCACTAGTAGGAGTGAGAAAAACATCACGGGGTGGTGCGCACTGTATGGGTGTGTGTTACATTACATTCACTAGTAGGAGTGAGAAAAACATCACGGGGTGGTGCGCACTGTATGGGTGTGTGTTACATTACATTCACTAGTAGGAGTGAGAAAATCATCACGGGGTGGTGCGCATTGTATGGGTGTGTGTTACATTACATTCACTAGTAGGAGTTAGAAAAACATCACGGGGTGGTGCGCACTGTATGGGTGTGTGTTACATTACATTGACTAGTAGGAGTGAGAAAAACATCACGGGATGGTGCGCATTGTATGGGTGTTTGTTACATTAGATTCACTAGTAGGAGTGAGAAAAACATCACGGGGTGGTGCGCATTGTATGGGTGTGTGTTACATTAGATTCACTAGTAGGAGTGAGAAAAACATCACGGGGTGGTGCGCATTGTATGGGTGTTTGTTACATTACATTCACTAGTAGGAGTGAGAAAATCATCACGGGGTGGTGTGCATTGTATGGGTGTGTGTTACATTACATTCACTAGTAGGAGTGAGAAAAACATCACGGGGTGGTGCGCATTGTATGGGTGTGTGTTACATTAGATTCACTAGTAGGAGTGAGAAAAAGATCACGGGGTGGTGCGCATTGTATGGGTGTGTGTTACATTAGATTCACTAGTAGGAGTGAGAAAAACATCACGGGGTGGTGCGCACTGTATGGGTGTGTGTTACATTACATTCACTAATAGGAGTGAGAAAAACATCACGGGGTGGTGCGCATTGTATGGGTGTTTGTTACATTACATTCACTAGTAGGAGTGAGAAAAACATCACGGGGTGGTGCGCATTGTATGGGTGTGTGTTACATTACATTCACTAGTAGGAGTGAGAAAAACATCACGGGGTGGTGCGCATTGTATGGGTGTTTGTTACATTACATTCACTAGTAGGAGTGAGAAAATCATCACGGGGTGGTGCGCATTGTATGGGTGTGTGTTACATTACATTCACTAGTAGGAGTGAGAAAAACATCACGGGGTGGTGCGCATTGTATGGGTGTGTGTTACATTAGATTCACTAGTAGGAGTGAGAAAAACATCACGTGGTGGTGCGCATTGTATGGGTGTGTGTTACATTAGATTCACTAGTAGGAGTGAGAAAAACATCACGGGGTGGTGCGCATTGTATGGGTGTGTGTTACATTAGATTCACTAGTAGGAGTGAGAAAAACATCACGGGGTGGTGCGCATTGTATGGGTGTGTGTTACATTACATTCACTAGTAGGAGTGAGAAAAACATCACGGGGTGGTGCGCAATCTATGGGTGTGTGTTACATTAGATTCACTAGTAGGAGTGAGAAGAACATCACGGGGTGGTGCGCATTGTATGGGTGTGTGTTACATTACATACACTAGTAGGAGTGAGAAAAACATCACGGGGTGGTGCGCATTGTATGGGTGTTTGTTACATTAGATTCACTAGTAGGAGTGAGAAAATCATCACGGGTGGTGCGCATTGTATGGGTGTTTGTTACATTAGATTCACTAGTAGGAGTGAGAAAATCATCACGGGGTGGTGCGCATTGTATGGGTGTGTGTTACAGTACATTCACTAGTAGGAGTGAGAAAAACATCACGGGGTGGTGCGCATTGTATGGGTGTGTGTTACATTACACTCACTAGTAGGAGTGAGAAAAACATCACGGGGTGGTGCGCATTGTATGGGTGTGTGTTACATTACATTCACTAGTAGGAGTGAGAAAAACATCACGGGGTGGTGCGCATTGTATGGGTGTTTGTTACATTAGATTCACTAGTAGGAGTGAGAAAATCATCACGGGGTGGTGCGCATTGTATGGGTGTGTGTTACATTACATTCACTAGTAGGAGTTAGAAAAACATCACGGGGTGGTGCGCACTGTATGGGTGTGTGTTACATTACATTGACTAGTAGGAGTGAGAAAAACATCACGGGGTGGTGCGCATTGTATGGGTGTTTGTTACATTAGATTCACTAGTAGGAGTGAGAAAAACATCACGGGGTGGTGCGCATTGTATGGGTGTGTGTTACATTAGATTCACTAGTAGGAGTGAGAAAAACATCACGGGGTGGTGCGCATTGTATGGGTGTTTGTTACATTACATTCACTAGTAGGAGTGAGAAAATCATCACGGGGTGGTGTGCATTGTATGGGTGTGTGTTACATTACATTCACTAGTAGGAGTGAGAAAAACATCACGGGGTGGTGCGCATTGTATGGGTGTGTGTTACATTAGATTCACTAGTAGGAGTGAGAAAAAGATCACGGGGTGGTGCGCATTGTATGGGTGTGTGTTACATTAGATTCACTAGTAGGAGTGAGAAAAACATCACGGGGTGGTGCGCACTGTATGGGTGTGTGTTACATTACATTCACTAGTAGGAGTGAGAAAAACATCACGGGGTGGTGCGCATTGTATGGGTGTTTGTTACATTACATTCAATAGTAGGAGTGAGAAAAACATCACGGGGTGGTGCGCATTGTATGGGTATGTGTTACATTACATTCACTAGTAGGAGTGAGAAAAACATCACGGGGTGGTGCGCATTGTATGGGTGTTTGTTACATTACATTCACTAGTAGGAGTGAGAAAATCATCACGGGGTGGTGCGCATTGTATGGGTGTGTGTTACATTACATTCACTAGTAGGAGTGAGAAAAACATCACGGGGTGGTGCGCATTGTATGGGTGTGTGTTACATTAGATTCACTAGTAGGAGTGAGAAAAACATCACGGGGTGGTGCGCATTGTATGGGTGTGTGTTACATTAGATACACTAGTAGGAGTGAGAAAAACATCACGGGGTGGTGCGCATTGTATGGGTGTGTGTTACATTAGATTCACTAGTAGGAGTGAGAAAAACATCACGGGGTGGTGCGCATTGTATGGGTGTGTGTTACATTACATTCACTAGTAGGAGTGAGAAAAACATCACGGGGGGGTGCGCATTGTATGGGTGTGTGTTACATTAGATTCACTAGTAGGAGTGAGAAGAACATCACGGGGTGGTGCGCATTGTATGGGTGTGTGTTACATTACATACACTATTAGTAGTGAGAAAAACATCACGGGGTGGTGCGCATTGTATGGGTGTTTGTTACATTAGATTCACTAGTAGGAGTGAGAAAATCATCACGGGGTGGTGCGCATTGTATGGGTGTGTGTTACAGTACATTCACTAGTAGGAGTGAGAAAAACATCACGGGGTGGTGCGCATTGTATGGGTGTGTGTTACATTACACTCCCTAGTAGGAGTGAGAAAAACATCACGGGGTGGTGCGCATTGTATGGGTGTGTGTTACATTACATTCACTAGTAGGAGTGAGAAAAACATCACGGGGTGGTGCGCAATGTATGGGTGTGTGTTACATTACATTCACTAGTAGGAGTGAGAAAAACATCACGGGGTGGTGCGCATGGTATGGGTGTGTGTTACATTACATTCACTAGTAGGAGTGAGAAAAACATCACGGGGTGGTGCGCATTGTATGGGTGTTTGTTACATTAGATTCACTAGTAGGAGTGAGAAAATCATCACGGGGTGGTGCGCATTGTATGGGTGTGTGTTACATTACATTCACTAGTAGGAGTGAGAAAAACATCACGGGGTGGTGCGCACTGTATGGGTGTGTGTTACATTACATTCACTAGTAGGAGTGAGAAAAACATCACGGGGTGGTGCGCACTGTATGGGTGTGTGTTACATTACATTGACTAGGAGGAGTGAGAAAAACATCACGGGATGGTGCGCATTGTATGGGTGTTTGTTACATTAGATTCACTAGTAGGAGTGAGAAAAACATCACGGGGTGGTGCGCATTGTATGGGTGTGTGTTACATTAGATTCACTAGTAGGAGTGAGAAAATCATCACGGGGTGGTGCGCATTGTATGGGTGTGTGTTACATTACATTCACTAGTAGGAGTGAGAAAATCATCACGGGGTGGTGCGCATTGTATGGGTGTGTGTTACATTACATTCACTAGTAGGAGTTAGAAAAACATCACGGGGTGGTGCGCACTGTATGGGTGTGTGTTACATTACATTGACTAGGAGGAGTGAGAAAAACATCACGGGATGGTGCGCATTGTATGGGTGTTTGTTACATTAGATTCACTAGTAGGAGTGAGAAAAACATCACGGGGTGGTGCGCATTGTATGGGTGTGTGTTACATTAGATTCACTAGTAGGAGTGAGAAAAACATCACGGGGTGGTGCGCATTGTATGGGTGTGTGTTACATTACATTCACTAGTAGGAGTGAGAAAAACATCACGGGGTGGTGCGCAATCTATGGGTGTGTGGTACATTAGATTCACTAGTAGGAGTGAGAAGAACATCACGGGGTGGTGCGCATTGTATGGGTGTGTGTTACATTACATACACTAGTAGGAGTGAGAAAAACATCACGGGGTGGTGCGCATTGTATGGGTGTTTGTTACATTAGATTCACTAGTAGGAGTGAGAAAATCATCACGGGGTGGTGCGCATTGTATGGGTGTGTGTTACAGTACATTCACTAGTAGGAGTGAGAAAAACATCACGGGGTGGTGCGCATTGTATGGGTGTGTGTTACATTACAATCCCTAGTAGGAGTGAGAAAAACATCACGGGGTGGTGCGCATTGTATGGGTGTGTGTTACATTACATTCACTAGTAGGAGTGAGAAAAACATCACGGGGTGGTGCGCAATGTATGGGTGTGTGTTACATTACATTCACTAGTAGGAGTGAGAAAAACATCACGGGGTGGTGCGCATTGTATGGGTGTGTGTTACATTACATTCACTAGTAGGAGTGAGAAAAACATCACGGGGTGGTGCGCATTGTATGGGTGTTTGTTACATTAGATTCACTAGTAGGAGTGAGAAAATCATCACGGGGTGGTGCGCATTGTATGGGTGTGTGTTACATTACATTCACTAGTAGGAGTGAGAAAAACATCACGGGGTGGTGCGCACTGTATGGGTGTGTGTTACATTACATTCACTAGTAGGAGTGAGAAAAACATCACGGGGTGGTGCGCACTGTATGGGTGTGTGTTACATTACATTGACTAGTAGGAGTGAGAAAAACATCACGGTATGGTGCGCATTGTATGGGTGTTTGTTACATTAGATTCACTAGTAGGAGTGAGAAAAACATCACGGGGTGGTGCGCATTGTATGGGTGTGTGTTACATTAGATTCACTAGTAGGAGTGAGAAAAACATCACGGGGTGGTGCGCATTGTATGTGTGTTTGTTACATTAGATTCACTAGTAGGAGTGAGAAAATCTACACGGGGTGGTGCGCATTGTATGGGTGTGTGTTACATTACATTCACTAGTAGGAGTGAGAAAAACATCACGGGGTGGTGCGCATTGTATGTGTGTTTGTTACATTAGATTCACTAGTAGGAGTGAGAAAATCATCACGGGGTGGTGCGCATTGTATGGGTGTGTGTTACATTACATTCACTAGTAGGAGTTAGAAAAACATCACGGGGTGGTGCGCACTGTATGGGTGTGTGTTACATTACATTGACTAGTAGGAGTGAGAAAAACAACACGGGATGGTGCGCATTGTATGGGTGTTTGTTACATTAGATTCACTAGTAGGAGTGAGAAAAACATCACGGGGTGGTGCGCATTGTATGGGTGTGTGTTACATTAGATTCACTAGTAGGAGTGAGAAAAACATCACGGGGTGGTGCGCATTGTATGGGTGTTTGTTACATTACATTCACTAGTAGGAGTGAGAAAATCATCACGGGGTGGTGTGCATTGTATGGGTGTGTGTTACATTACATTCACTAGTAGGAGTGAGAAAAACATCACGGGGTGGTGCGCATTGTATGGGTGTGTGTTACATTAGATTCACTAGTAGGAGTGAGAAAAAGATCACGGGGTGGTGAGCATTGTATGGGTGTGTGTTACATTAGATTCACTAGTAGGAGTGAGAAAAACATCACGGGGTGGTGCGCACTGTATGGGTGTGTGTTACATTACATTCACTAATAGGAGTGAGAAAAACATCACGGGGTGGTGCGCATTGTATGGGTGTTTGTTACATTACATTCACTAGTAGGAGTGAGAAAAACATCACGGGGTGGTGCGCATTGTATGGGTGTGTGTTACATTACATTCACTAGTAGGAGTGAGAAAAACATCACGGGGTGGTGCGCATTGTATGGGTGTTTGTTACATTACATTCACTAGTAGGAGTGAGAAAATCATCACGGGGTGGTGCGCATTGTATGGGTGTGTGTTACATTACATTCACTAGTAGGAGTGAGAAAAACATCACGGGGTGGTGCGCATTGTATGGGTGTGTGTTACATTAGATTCACTAGTAGGAGTGAGAAAAACATCACGGGGTGGTGCGCATTGTATGGGTGTGTGTTACATTAGATTCACTAGTAGGAGTGAGAAAAACATCACGGGGTGGTGCGCATTGTATGGGTGTGTGTTACATTAGATTCACTAGTAGGAGTGAGAAAAACATCACGGGGTGGTGCGCATTGTATGGGTGTGTGTTACATTACATTCACTAGTAGGAGTGAGAAAAACATCACGGGGTGGTGCGCAATCTATCGGTGTGTTACATTAGATTCACTAGTAGGAGTGAGAAGAACATCACGGGGTGGTGCGCATTGTATGGGTGTGTGTTACATTACATACACTAGTAGGAGTGAGAAAAACATCACGGGGTGGTGCGCATTGTATGGGTGTTTGTTACATTAGATTCACTAGTAGGAGTGAGAAAATCATCACGGGGTGGTGCGCATTGTATGGGTGTGTGTTACAGTACATTCACTAGTAGGAGTGAGAAAAACATCACGGGGTGGTGCGCATTGTATGGGTGTGTGTTACATTACACTCCCTAGTAGGAGTGAGAAAAACATCACGGGGTGGTGCGCATTGTATGGGTGTGTGTTACATTACATTCACTAGTAGGAGTGAGAAAAACATCACGGGGTGGTGCGCAATGTATGGGTGTGTGTTACATTACATTCACTAGTAGGAGTGAGAAAAACATCACGGGGTGGTGCGCATTGTATGGGTGTGTGTTACATTACATTCACTAGTAGGAGTGAGAAAAGCATCACGGGGTGGTGCGCATTGTATGGGTGTTTCTTACATTAGATTCACTAGTAGGAGTGAGAAAAACATCACGGGGTGGTGCGCACTGTATGGGTGTGTGTTACATTACATTCACTAGTAGGAGTGAGAAAAACATCACGGGGTGGTGCGCATTGTATGGGTGTTTCTTACATTAGATTCACTAGTAGGAGTGAGAAAAACATCACGGGGTGGTGCGCACTGTATGGGTGTGTGTTACATTACATTCACTAGTAGGAGTGAGAAAAACATCACGGGGTGGTGCGCATTGTATGGGTGTGTGTTACATTACATTGACTAGTAGGAGTGAGAAAAACATCACGGTATGGTGCGCATTGTATGGGTGTTTGTTACATTAGATTCACTAGTAGGAGTGAGAAAAACATCACGGGGTGGTGCGCATTGTATGGGTGTGTGTTACATTAGATTCACTAGTAGGAGTGAGAAAAACATCACGGGGTGGTGCGCATTGTATGTGTGTTTGTTACATTAGATTCACTAGTAGGAGTGAGAAAATCATCACGGGGTGGTGCGCATTGTATGGGTGTGTGTTACATTACATTCACTAGTAGGAGTGAGAAAAACATCACGGGGTGGTGCGCATTGTATGGGTGTGTGTTACATTAGATTCACTAGTAGGAGTGAGAAAAAGATAACGGGGTGGTGCGCATTGTATGGGTGTGTGTTACATTACATTCACTAGTAGGAGTGAGAAAAACATCACGGGGTGGTGCGCATTGTATGGGTGTGTGTTACATTAGATTCACTAGTAGGAGTGAGAAAAACATCACGGGGTGGTGCGCATTCTATGGCTGTGTGTTACATTAGATTCACTAGTAGGAGTGAGAAGAACATCACGGGGTGGTGCGCATTGTATGGGTGTGTGTTACATTACATTCACTAGTAGGAGTGAGAAAAACATCACGGGTGGTGCGCATTGTACGGGTGTTTGTTACATTAGATTCACTAGTAGGAGTGAGAAAATCCTCACGGGGTGGTGCGCATTGTATGGGTGTGTGTTACATTACACTCACTAGTAGGAGTGAGAAAAACATCACGGGGTGGTGCGCATTGTATGGGTGTGTGTTACATTACATTCACTAGTAGGAGTGAGAAAAACATCACGGGGTGGTGCGCATTGTATGGGTGTGTGTTACATTAGATTCACTAGTAGGAGTGAGGAAAACATCACGGTTGGTGCGCATTGTATGGGTGTGTGTTACATTACATTCACTAGTAGGAGTGAGAAAAACATTACGGGGTGGTGCGCATTGTATGGGTGTTTGTTACATTAGATTCACTAGCATTAGTGAGAAAATCATCACGGGGTGGTGCGCATTGTATGGGTGTGTGTTACATTACATTCACTAGTAGGAGTGAGAAAAACATCACGGGTGGTGCGCATTGTATGGGTGTTTGTTACATTAGATTCACTAGTAGGAGTGAGAAAATCATCACGGGGTGGTGCGCATTGTATGGGTGTGTGTTACAGTACATTCACTAGTAGGAGTGAGAAAAACATCACGGGGTGGTGCGCATTGTATGGGTGTGTGTTACATTACACTCCCTAGTAGGAGTGAGAAAAACATCACGGGGTGGTGCGCATTGTATGGGTGTGTGTTACATTACATTCACTAGTAGGAGTGAGAAAAACATCACGGGGTGGTGCGCAATGTATGGGTGTGTGTTACATTACATTCACTAGTAGGAGTGAGAAAAACATCACGGGGTGGTGCGCATTGTATGGGTGTGTGTTACATTACATTCACTAGTAGGAGTGAGAAAAACATCACGGGGTGGTGCGCATTGTATGGGTGTTTGTTACATTAGATTCACTAGTAGGAGTGAGAAAATCATCACGGGGTGGTGCGCATTGTATGGGTGTGTGTTACATTACATTCACTAGTAGGAGTGAGAAAAACATCACGGGGTGGTGCGTACTGTATGGGTGTGTGTTACATTACATTCACTAGTAGGAGTGAGAAAAACATCACGGGGTGGTGCGCACTGTATGGGTGTGTGTTACATTACATTGACTAGTAGGAGTGAGAAAAACATCACGGTATGGTGCGCATTGTATGGGTGTTTGTTACATTAGATTCACTAGTAGGAGTGAGAAAAACATCACGGGGTGGTGCGCATTGTATGGGTGTGTGTTACATTAGATTCACTAGTAGGAGTGAGAAAAAGATAACGGGGTGGTGCGCATTGTATGGGTGTGTGTTACATTACATTCACTAGTAGGAGTGAGAAAAACATCACGGGGTGGTGCGCATTGTATGGGTGTGTGTTACATTAGATTCACTAGTAGGAGTGAGAAAAACATCACGGGGTGGTGCGCATTGTATGGGTGTGTGTTACATTAGATTCACTAGTAGGAGTGAGAAGAACATCACGGGGTGGTGCGCATTGTATGGGTGTGTGTTACATTACATTCACTAGTAGGAGTGAGAAAAACATCACGGGTGGTGCGCATTGTACGGGTGTTTGTTACATTAGATTCACTAGTAGGAGTGAGAAAATCATCACGGGGTGGTGCGCATTGTATGGGTGTGTGTTACATTACACTCACTAGTAGGAGTGAGAAAAACATCACGGGGTGGTGCGCATTGTATGGGTGTGTGTTACATTACATTCACTAGTAGGAGTGAGAAAAACATCACGGGGTGGTGCTCATTGTATGGGTGTGTGTTACATTAGATTCACTAGTAGGAGTGAGAAAAACATCACGGTTGGTGCGCATTGTATGGGTGTGTGTTACATTACATTCACTAGTAGGAGTGAGAAAAACATTACGGGGTGGTGCGCATTGTATGGGTGTTTGTTACATTAGATTCACTAGCATTAGTGAGAAAATCATCACGGGGTGGTGCGCATTGTATGGGTGTGTGTTACATTACATTCACTAGTAGGAGTGAGAAAAACATCACGGGTGGAGCGCATTGTATGGGTGTTTGTTACATTAGATTCACTAGTAGGAGTGAGAAAATCATCACGGGGTGGTGCGCATTGTATGGGTGTGTGTTACAGTACATTCACTAGTAGGAGTGAGAAAAACATCACGGGGTGGTGCGCATTGTATGGGTGTGTGTTACATTACACTCACTAGTAGGAGTGAGAAAAACATCACGGGGTGGTGCGCATTGTATGGGTGTGTGTTACATTACATTCACTAGTAGGAGTGAGAAAAACATCACGGGGTGGTGCGCAATGTATGGGTGTGTGTTACATTACATTCACTAGTAGGAGTGAGAAAAACATCACGGGGTGGTGCGCATTGTATGGGTGTGTGTTACATTACATTCACTAGTAGGAGTGAGAAAAACATCACGGGGTGGTGCGCATTGTATGGGTGTTTGTTACATTAGATTCACTAGTAGGAGTGAGAAAATCATCACGGGGTGGTGCGCATTGTATGGGTGTGTGTTACATTACATTCACTAGTAGGAGTGAGAAAAACATCACGGGGTGGTGCGCACTGTATGGGTGTGTGTTACATTACATTCACTAGTAGGAGTGAGAAAAACATCACGGGGTGGTGCGCACTGTATGGGTGTGTGTTACATTACATTGACTAGTAGGAGTGAGAAAAACATCACGGTATGGTGCGCATTGTATGGGTGTTTGTTACATTAGATTCACTAGTAGGAGTGAGAAAAACATCACGGGGTGGTGCGCATTGTATGGGTGTGTGTTACATTAGATTCACTAGTAGGAGTGAGAAAAACATCACGGGGTGGTGCGCATTGTATGTGTGTTTGTTACATTAGATTCACTAGTAGGAGTGAGAAAATCATCACGGGGTGGTGCGCATTGTATGGGTGTGTGTTACATTACATTCACTAGTAGGAGTGAGAAAAACATCACGGGGTGGTGCGCATTGTATGTGTGTTTGTTACATTAGATTCACTAGTAGGAGTGAGAAAATCATCACGGGGTGGTGCGCATTGTATGGGTGTGTGTTACATTACATTCACTAGTAGGAGTTAGAAAAACATCACGGGGTGGTGCGCACTGTATGGGTGTGTGTTACATTACATTGACTAGTAGGAGTGAGAAAAACATCACGGGATGGTGCGCATTGTATGGGTGTTTGTTACATTAGATTCACTAGTAGGAGTGAGAAAAACATCACGGGGTGGTGCGCATTGTATGGGTGTGTGTTACATTAGATTCACTAGTAGGAGTGAGAAAAACATCACGGGGTGGTGCGCATTGTATGGGTGTTTGTTACATTACATTCACTAGTAGGAGTGAGAAAATCATCACGGGGTGGTGTGCATTGTATGGGTGTGTGTTACATTACATTCACTAGTAGGAGTGAGAAAAACATCACGGGGTGGTGCGCATTGTATGGGTGTGTGTTACATTAGATTCACTAGTAGGAGTGAGAAAAAGATCACGGGGTGGTGCGCATTGTATGGGTGTGTGTTACATTAGATTCACTAGTAGGAGTGAGAAAAACATCACGGGGTGGTGCGCACTGTATGGGTGTGTGTTACATTACATTCACTAATAGGAGTGAGAAAAACATCACGGGGTGGTGCGCATTGTATGGGTGTTTGTTACATTACATTCACTAGTAGGAGTGAGAAAAACATCACGGGGTGGTGCGCATTGTATGGGTGTGTGTTACATTACATTCACTAGTAGGAGTGAGAAAAACATCACGGGGTGGTGCGCATTGTATGGGTGTTTGTTACATTACATTCACTAGTAGGAGTGAGAAAATCATCACGGGGTTGGTGCGCATTGTATGGGTGTGTGTTACATTACATTCACTAGTAGGAGTGAGAAAAACATCACGGGGTGGTGCGCATTGTATGGGTGTGTGTTACATTAGATTCACTAGTAGGAGTGAGAAAAACATCACGGGGTGGTGCGCATTGTATGGGTGTGTGTTACATTAGATTCACTAGTAGGAGTGAGAAAAACATCACGGGGTGGTGCGCATTGTATGGGTGTGTGTTACATTAGATTCACTAGTAGGAGTGAGAAAAACATCACGGGGTGGTGCGCATTGTATGGGTGTGTGTTACATTACATTCACTAGTAGGAGTGAGAAAAACATCACGGGGTGGTGCGCAATCTATGGGTGTGTGTTACATTAGATTCACTAGTAGGAGTGAGAAGAACATCACGGGGTGGTGCGCATTGTATGGGTGTGTGTTACATTACATACACTAGTAGGAGTGAGAAAAACATCACGGGGTGGTGCGCATTGTATGGGTGTTTGTTACATTAGATTCACTAGTAGGAGTGAGAAAATCATCACGGGGTGGTGCGCATTGTATGGGTGTGTGTTACAGTACATTCACTAGTAGGAGTGAGAAAAACATCACGGGGTGGTGCGCATTGTATGGGTGTGTGTTACATTACACTCCCTAGTAGGAGTGAGAAAAACATCACGGGGTGGTGCGCATTGTATGGGTGTGTGTTACATTACATTCACTAGTAGGAGTGAGAAAAACATCACGGGGTGGTGCGCAATGTATGGGTGTGTGTTACATTACATTCACTAGTAGGAGTGAGAAAAACATCACGGGGTGGTGCGCATTGTATGGGTGTGTGTTACATTACATTCACTAGTAGGAGTGAGAAAAACATCACGGGGTGGTGCGCATTGTATGGGTGTTTCTTACATTAGATTCACTAGTAGGAGTGAGAAAATCATCACGGGGTGGTGCGCATTGTATGGGTGTGTGTTACATTACATTCACTAGTAGGAGTGAGAAAAACATCACGGGGTGGTGCGCACTGTATGGGTGTGTGTTACATTACATTCACTAGTAGGAGTGAGAAAAACATCACGGGGTGGTGCGCATTGTATGGGTGTGTGTTACATTACATTGACTAGTAGGAGTGAGAAAAACATCACGGTATGGTGCGCATTGTATGGGTGTTTGTTACATTAGATTCACTAGTAGGAGTGAGAAAAACATCACGGGGTGGTGCGCATTGTATGGGTGTGTGTTACATTAGATTCACTAGTAGGAGTGAGAAAAACATCACGGGGTGGTGCGCATTGTATGTGTGTTTGTTACATTAGATTCACTAGTAGGAGTGAGAAAATCATCACGGGGTGGTGCGCATTGTATGGGTGTGTGTTACATTACATTCACTAGTAGGAGTGAGAAAAACATCACGGGGTGGTGCGCATTGTATGGGTGTGTGTTACATTAGATTCACTAGTAGGAGTGAGAAAAAGATAACGGGGTGGTGCGCATTGTATGGGTGTGTGTTACATTACATTCACTAGTAGGAGTGAGAAAAACATCACGGGGTGGTGCGCATTGTATGGGTGTGTGTTACATTAGATTCACTAGTAGGAGTGAGAAAAACATCACGGGGTGGTGCGCATTCTATGGCTGTGTGTTACATTAGATTCACTAGTAGGAGTGAGAAGAACATCACGGGGTGGTGCGCATTGTATGGGTGTGTGTTACATTACATTCACTAGTAGGAGTGAGAAAAACATCACGGGTGGTGCGCATTGTACGGGTGTTTGTTACATTAGATTCACTAGTAGGAGTGAGAAAATCATCACGGGGTGGTGCGCATTGTATGGGTGTGTGTTACATTACACTCACTAGTAGGAGTGAGAAAAACATCACGGGGTGGTGCGCATTGTATGGGTGTGTGTTACATTACATTCACTAGTAGGAGTGAGAAAAACATCACGGGGTGGTGCGCATTGTATGGGTGTGTGTTACATTAGATTCACTAGTAGGAGTGAGAAAAACATCACGGTTGGTGCGCATTGTATGGGTGTGTGTTACATTACATTCACTAGTAGGAGTGAGAAAAACATTACGGGGTGGTGCGCATTGTATGGGTGTTTGTTACATTAGATTCACTAGCATTAGTGAGAAAATCATCACGGGGTGGTGCGCATTGTATGGGTGTGTGTTACATTACATTCACTAGTAGGAGTGAGAAAAACATCACGGGTGGTGCGCATTGTATGGGTGTTTGTTACATTAGATTCACTAGTAGGAGTGAGAAAATCATCACGGGGTGGTGCGCATTGTATGGGTGTGTGTTACAGTACATTCACTAGTAGGAGTGAGAAAAACATCACGGGGTGGTGCGCATTGTATGGGTGTGTGTTACATTACACTCCCTAGTAGGAGTGAGAAAAACATCACGGGGTGGTGCGCATTGTATGGGTGTGTGTTACATTACATTCACTAGTAGGAGTGAGAAAAACATCACGGGGTGGTGCGCAATGTATGGGTGTGTGTTACATTACATTCACTAGTAGGAGTGAGAAAAACATCACGGGGTGGTGCGCATTGTATGGGTGTGTGTTACATTACATTCACTAGTAGGAGTGAGAAAAACATCACGGGGTGGTGCGCATTGTATGGGTGTTTGTTACATTAGATTCACTAGTAGGAGTGAGAAAATCATCACGGGGTGGTGCGCATTGTATGGGTGTGTGTTACATTACATTCACTAGTAGGAGTGAGAAAAACATCACGGGGTGGTGCGCACTGTATGGGTGTGTGTTACATTACATTC
Source organism: Cavia porcellus (assembly GCF_034190915.1). Lineage (NCBI taxonomy): Eukaryota > Metazoa > Chordata > Mammalia > Rodentia > Caviidae > Cavia > Cavia porcellus. The sequence continues at coordinate 176,429 of NW_026947783.1, forward strand.
ACTAGTAGGAGTGAGAAAAACATCACGGGGTGGTGCGCACAGTATGGGTGTGTGTTACATTACATTGACTAGTAGGAGTGAGAAAAACATCACGGTATGGTGCGCATTGTATGGGTGTTTGTTACATTAGATTCACTAGTAGGAGTGAGAAAAACATCACGGGGTGGTGCGCATTGTATGGGTGTGTGTTACATTAGATTCACTAGTAGGAGTGAGAAAAACATCACGGGGTGGTGCGCATTGTATGTGTGTTTGTTACATTAGATTCACTAGTAGGAGTGAGAAAATCATCACGGGGTGGTGCGCATTGTATGGGTGTGTGTTACATTACATTCACTAGTAGGAGTGAGAAAAACATCACGGGGTGGTGCGCATTGTATGGGTGTGTGTTACATTAGATTCACTAGTAGGAGTGAGAAAAAGATAACGGGGTGGTGCGCATTGTATGGGTGTGTGTTACATTACATTCACTAGTAGGAGTGAGAAAAACATCACGGGGTGGTGCGCATTGTATGGGTGTGTGTTACATTAGATTCACTAGTAGGAGTGAGAAAAACATCACGGGGTGGTGCGCATTGTATGGGTGTGTGTTACATTAGATTCACTAGTAGGAGTGAGAAAAACATCACGGGGTGGTGCGCATTGTATGGGTGTGTGTTACATTAGATTCACTAGTAGGAGTGAGAAAAACATCACGGGGTGGTGCGCATTGTATGGGTGTGTGTTACATTACATTCACTAGTAGGAGTGAGAAAAACATCACGGGGTGGTGCGCAATCTATGGGTGTGTGTTACATTAGATTCACTAGTAGGAGTGAGAAGAACATCACGGGGTGGTGCGCATTGTATGGGTGTGTGTTACATTACATACACTAGTAGGAGTGAGAAAAACATCACGGGGTGGTGCGCATTGTATGGGTGTTTGTTACATTAGATTCACTAGTAGGAGTGAGAAAATCATCACGGGGTGGTGCGCATTGTATGGGTGTGTGTTACAGTACATTCACTAGTAGGAGTGAGAAAAACATCACGGGGTGGTGCGCATTGTATGGGTGTGTGTTACATTACACTCCCTAGTAGGAGTGAGAAAAACATCACGGGGTGGTGCGCATTGTATGGGTGTGTGTTACATTACATTCACTAGTAGGAGTGAGAAAAACATCACGGGGTGGTGCGCAATGTATGGGTGTGTGTTACATTACATTCACTAGTAGGAGTGAGAAAAACATCACGGGGTGGTGCGCATTGTATGGGTGTGTGTTACATTACATTCACTAGTAGGAGTGAGAAAAACATCACGGGGTGGTGCGCATTGTATGGGTGTTTCTTACATTAGATTCACTAGTAGGAGTGAGAAAATCATCACGGGGTGGTGCGCATTGTATGGGTGTGTGTTACATTACATTCACTAGTAGGAGTGAGAAAAACATCACGGGGTGGTGCGCACTGTATGGGTGTGTGTTACATTACATTCACTAGTAGGAGTGAGAAAAACATCACGGGGTGGTGCGCATTGTATGGGTGTGTGTTACATTACATTGACTAGTAGGAGTGAGAAAAACATCACGGTATGGTGCGCATTGTATGGGTGTTTGTTACATTAGATTCACTAGTAGGAGTGAGAAAAACATCACGGGGTGGTGCGCATTGTATGGGTGTGTGTTACATTAGATTCACTAGTAGGAGTGAGAAAAACATCACGGGGTGGTGCGCATTGTATGTGTGTTTGTTACATTAGATTCACTAGTAGGAGTGAGAAAATCATCACGGGGTGGTGCGCATTGTATGGGTGTGTGTTACATTACATTCACTAGTAGGAGTGAGAAAAACATCACGGGGTGGTGCGCATTGTATGGGTGTGTGTTACATTAGATTCACTAGTAGGAGTGAGAAAAAGATAACGGGGTGGTGCGCATTGTATGGGTGTGTGTTACATTACATTCACTAGTAGGAGTGAGAAAAACATCACGGGGTGGTGCGCATTGTATGGGTGTGTGTTACATTAGATTCACTAGTAGGAGTGAGAAAAACATCACGGGGTGGTGCGCATTCTATGGCTGTGTGTTACATTAGATTCACTAGTAGGAGTGAGAAGAACATCACGGGGTGGTGCGCATTGTATGGGTGTGTGTTACATTACATTCACTAGTAGGAGTGAGAAAAACATCACGGGTGGTGCGCATTGTACGGGTGTTTGTTACATTAGATTCACTAGTAGGAGTGAGAAAATCATCACGGGGTGGTGCGCATTGTATGGGTGTGTGTTACATTACACTCACTAGTAGGAGTGAGAAAAACATCACGGGGTGGTGCGCATTGTATGGGTGTGTGTTACATTACATTCACTAGTAGGAGTGAGAAAAACATCACGGGGTGGTGCGCATTGTATGGGTGTGTGTTACATTAGATTCACTAGTAGGAGTGAGAAAAACATCACGGTTGGTGCGCATTGTATGGGTGTGTGTTACATTACATTCACTAGTAGGAGTGAGAAAAACATTACGGGGTGGTGCGCATTGTATGGGTGTTTGTTACATTAGATTCACTAGCATTAGTGAGAAAATCATCACGGGGTGGTGCGCATTGTATGGGTGTGTGTTACATTACATTCACTAGTAGGAGTGAGAAAAACATCACGGGTGGTGCGCATTGTATGGGTGTTTGTTACATTAGATTCACTAGTAGGAGTGAGAAAATCATCACGGGGTGGTGCGCATTGTATGGGTGTGTGTTACAGTACATTCACTAGTAGGAGTGAGAAAAACATCACGGGGTGGTGCGCATTGTATGGGTGTGTGTTACATTACACTCCCTAGTAGGAGTGAGAAAAACATCACGGGGTGGTGCGCATTGTATGGGTGTGTGTTACATTACATTCACTAGTAGGAGTGAGAAAAACATCACGGGGTGGTGCGCAATGTATGGGTGTGTGTTACATTACATTCACTAGTAGGAGTGAGAAAAACATCACGGGGTGGTGCGCATTGTATGGGTGTGTGTTACATTACATTCACTAGTAGGAGTGAGAAAAACATCACGGGGTGGTGCGCATTGTATGGGTGTTTGTTACATTAGATTCACTAGTAGGAGTGAGAAAATCATCACGGGGTGGTGCGCATTGTATGGGTGTGTGTTACATTACATTCACTAGTAGGAGTGAGAAAAACATCACGGGGTGGTGCGCACTGTATGGGTGTGTGTTACATTACATTCACTAGTAGGAGTGAGAAAAACATCACGGGGTGGTGCGCACAGTATGGGTGTGTGTTACATTACATTGACTAGTAGGAGTGAGAAAAACATCACGGTATGGTGCGCATTGTATGGGTGTTTGTTACATTAGATTCACTAGTAGGAGTGAGAAAAACATCACGGGGTGGTGCGCATTGTATGGGTGTGTGTTACATTAGATTCACTAGTAGGAGTGAGAAAAACATCACGGGGTGGTGCGCATTGTATGTGTGTTTGTTACATTAGATTCACTAGTAGGAGTGAGAAAATCATCACGGGGTGGTGCGCATTGTATGGGTGTGTGTTACATTACATTCACTAGTAGGAGTGAGAAAAACATCACGGGGTGGTGCGCATTGTATGGGTGTGTGTTACATTAGATTCACTAGTAGGAGTGAGAAAAAGATAACGGGGTGGTGCGCATTGTATGGGTGTGTGTTACATTACATTCACTAGTAGGAGTGAGAAAAACATCACGGGGTGGTGCGCATTGTATGGGTGTGTGTTACATTAGATTCACTAGTAGGAGTGAGAAAAACATCACGGGGTGGTGCGCATTCTATGGCTGTGTGTTACATTAGATTCACTAGTAGGAGTGAGAAGAACATCACGGGGTGGTGCGCATTGTATGGGTGTGTGTTACATTACATTCACTAGTAGGAGTGAGAAAAACATCACGGGTGGTGCGCATTGTACGGGTGTTTGTTACATTAGATTCACTAGTAGGAGTGAGAAAATCATCACGGGGTGGTGCGCATTGTATGGGTGTGTGTTACATTACACTCACTAGTAGGAGTGAGAAAAACATCACGGGGTGGTGCGCATTGTATGGGTGTGTGTTACATTACATTCACTAGTAGGAGTGAGAAAAACATCACGGGGTGGTGCTCATTGTATGGGTGTGTGTTACATTAGATTCACTAGTAGGAGTGAGAAAAACATCACGGTTGGTGCGCATTGTATGGGTGTGTGTTACATTACATTCACTAGTAGGAGTGAGAAAAACATTACGGGGTGGTGCGCATTGTATGGGTGTTTGTTACATTAGATTCACTAGCATTAGTGAGAAAATCATCACGGGGTGGTGCGCATTGTATGGGTGTGTGTTACATTACATTCACTAGTAGGAGTGAGAAAAACATCACGGGTGGTGCGCATTGTATGGGTGTTTGTTACATTAGATTCACTAGTAGGAGTGAGAAAATCATCACGGGGTGGTGCGCATTGTATGGGTGTGTGTTACAGTACATTCACTAGTAGGAGTGAGAAAAACATCACGGGGTGGTGCGCATTGTATGGGTGTGTGTTACATTACACTCACTAGTAGGAGTGAGAAAAACATCACGGGGTGGTGCGCATTGTATGGGTGTGTGTTACATTAGATTCACTAGTAGGAGTGAGAAAAAGATCACGGGGTGGTGCGCATTGTATGGGTGTGTGTTACATTACATTCACTAGTAGGAGTGAGAAAAACATCACGGGGTGGTGCGCATTGTATGGGTGTGTGTTACATTAGATTCACTAGTAGGAGTGAGAAAAACATCACGGGGTGGTGCGCATTCTATGGGTGTGTGTTACATTCGATTCACTAGTAGGAGTGAGAAAAACATCACGGGTGGTGCGCATTGTATGGGTGTTTGTTACATTAGATTCACTAGTAGGAGTGAGAAAATCATCACGGGGTGGTGCGCATTGTATGGGTGTGTGTTACAGTACATTCACTAGTAGGAGTGAGAAAAACATCACGGGGTGGTGCGCATTGTATGGGTGTGTGTTACATTACACTCACTAGTAGGAGTGAGAAAAACATCACGGGGTGGTGCGCATTGTATGGGTGTGTGTTACATTAGATTCACTAGTAGGAGTGAGAAAAAGATCACGGGGTGGTGCGCATTGTATGGGTGTTTCTTACATTAGATTCACTAGTAGGAGTGAGAAAATCATCACGGGGTGGTGCGCATTGTATGGGTGTGTGTTACATTACATTCACTAGTAGGAGTGAGAAAAACATCACGGGGTGGTGCGCACTGTATGGGTGTGTGTTACATTACATTCACTAGTAGGAGTGAGAAAAACATCACGGGATGGTGCGCATTGTATGGGTGTGTGTTACATTACATTGACTAGTAGGAGTGAGAAAAACATCACGGTATGGTGCGCATTGTATGGGTGTTTGTTACATTAGATTCACTAGTAGGAGTGAGAAAAACATCACGGGGTGGTGCGCATTGTATGGGTGTGTGTTACATTAGATTCACTAGTAGGAGTGAGAAAAACATCACGGGGTGGTGCGCATTGTATGTGTGTTTGTTACATTAGATTCACTAGTAGGAGTGAGAAAATCATCACGGTGTGGTGCGCATTGTATGGGTGTGT